>NW_001849528.1:0-33065 GCF_000209065.1 Trypanosoma cruzi
CGCCCAGTTTCTCCCCTCTTGGGTGCCTCTTTCGGTAAGGCCGTTTTCTCTCTCGGGGCTCAATGCCTGCAAGGCCCCGAGGAACCGCAGGATGCAGAAATGGAAGAGACGACGAGGATGCGTGGCGGCATCCGTTGGCTCAGAACACGGTCTTTTTTCCTGCAAAGCGTCCAGAATAACGGAGGCGTAGCGATTGGCATGTTTTACAAGTAATTCACGTTTCCGAATTGGAATATCAAGGATATCCATAATGTAATGACAGTTTTCATAAATGATTGAAATAGCGACGCTGCACATGGCCGAACTAACGGTTCTACACACCAGTAGATCATCAAATGTCATGTACGGCAGTACGAGATCCCACGGGATGCCTTTTCGCAAGGCACCACAATTTATTCTTTTTGGGGGTACCGTCAATATCGATTTCTTCTTCTTGGCGACGGCGGTGGATAAAAAGGAAGAAGGGAAGGAATGAGCATTGTTAGCATGCATAAGAGCCATCTCCTTCGTACTCTCTGCTCCATTTCTCTGCTTCGCTCTCCTTCTTATTTTGTCATCAGAGCTACAAACGTCTTTCTTTTGAATAGCTGATACCTCTTTTCCAGCTGCAGGCACGGCAAGCCAATCGGCCACGTTGTTTGCCTTTGGGCGTGCAGGTGAGACACGTTGCCGCCGTGGAGTCAAATCAACCAGCGGAGAGCGCGGCCCTACTCGAGATATCTGCTTCACCCGTTGCGTGTAACAAACTGTGCAGTACTCACTACTCGAGGACGGGGTAAGGTGCTGACACGTCTTGCGAGCATACGCTGGTGGGGAGTTGCCTCCATTATGCACCAAGAAGGATTCCAGACTGCGCGGCTGCCTCGCGGTTGTCGTTGAGACCTGCGTCACCGCATGTTTGACCTCTATTTCATGCGCCTCCTTGACTCTTTGGCAGTTGCGACACAACATGGGACTTCCCCACAATGCGCAGAATTCGTGGCATGATTCACCGCGTCCGTGATACCGTTCCCCCCGCTGCGGCTCCCACTGATGAGGGTCGGCGTAATAATACGGCAGCCCTGACTCCCGCAACCCCATTTCCCGCTCAGTGCTTTGGCAACGAGGAGTACGGCTAATCTTTTTCCTCGCCAACACCATGGCACTTTGAAGACGCTCTTGACGGGTTGGAGTAAATACGCTATGTTGTGCCCGCACACATTGGCAACGGGCACAGCGGTTTGGTTTGAGCCACGATTCAAGAAACACACACTGAGACGTTGTTGACTGCGTCCCCCTCTCCAAATTGGGTGAAACATGCATCGGTAACGACTGTGCCACTTCTCCATCAGTCATAGCAGCAAGCTCCGCCCGTGTGGATGCTGGCGATGACGATTCAGCAAACATGACCTGCTTTGACTTTTTGCTCCTTTCCCCTTCCTGCCTGTCGAGCGCGTTGGCGGGCGTTGGGCTTAGGAGGAACACCAGACGTTTGCGGGTTTCGCATGGGAGGGTTTCCAGAACCTCCGCCAAGTCTTGTTGCGGGGACAACACCACACCGTGGAGGCTGAGCTGCAGCGCCGTGTCGTCCAGCCGCAGCTGCCGCCGTGCCGCCTCCACCACGCACATGACCGTCAGAACACCCCGAGTTTCATCCCCACCCCCGCCCGTCAAAGGGAGAGGCACACTCACGGCTCCCTGCCGCTCGGCCTCTGAGAGATGCAGGCGGCTTGGCGGGTGCTCCATGTGGACTACTCGCACACACGCCGTCGCCGTGGTTGCGGTGATTTCGCCTCTTCCCTCGTTGGCAACATGTTCTCTACGCATCTACGTTACAGGGGTGACGCATGCCTTCAAAGGCAAGGCAGAGAACGGAAGATTCCCCCGCCCCCAACCAAACAGAAAAAAAAAAAAAAAAATATAAAATAAAAAAGGGCATGTGCTTGTATGCAATAAATGAAAAAACGAACAGAAAGAAGTAAAACAAAAACAAGACAAAAACGGTAGGATGTCAGTGCCGACTGGCAAACATAAAACAAAACACAAATGCCGTCAAATATGTTCATTCTGATACAATATAATAGTACCCGCACCATCGCCGCCACCGAAATGGCACTGCGAGTTCCTACACCCCCCACCCCCCACATTTGCCTCATGTACACTTTTCATTCGGCACGTAAACATCTTCCAGAAATCCCTCATCATTCACTCAATCTCTCTTCCCCCCCCCCCCCCTCCATCTCGGACTCACACGCACACGGAATGTAAACTCAAGCAATGGAATAGAAAAAACAAACAAACAAACAAAAAAGTAGAAATAATAACCATCAATGAAATGCCGCAATGGCGGGAAAAAAAAAAAAAAAGAAAAAAGAAGAATTGGGAAACTCAAGAAGAATATTCTCGTTTTTTTTTTTTCTCTTCTTTTTTTCCCTCCTTTTTAACGATGTTTACTTGTGTGGCGGGGGAGAGGGGGTGCCTAACAAAAGCACGGTTGATGCCGCATCTCCATTGTGGAACTGCACACGCCTGAACGCTGCACCGATACCCTCCCTGTTCCTTCACATAATAGAAGAGATAACAAAGGAGAAAAAAGGTGACAAAAGAGAGAGAGAGAGAGAAGGGACGCAGAATTCATCGCCGCATGTGCATGGACAGTAAACCAAAAAAAAAACAAAAACCAACAAACAGCACGAGGGGCCTGAAGTACATGCAGCCGTTGGCCAGCGAACAAATTGGGAGGGCGAAGAGGCCCTCTGCAAGTCGGGAGTCGTGCGTGCACCTGCGAGGTGACGGCGAAAATGACACGAAGGCCCCCCTCCCCCTCCCCCTCCTTTTACGTGGGGGAAAAGAAAACAACAGAAGACGCGCACATGCAAGCAAAAGGAAAAAAAGAAAAAGAAAAAAAAAATGCAAACCAAAGGCGGGCCACAGCCACGGTATCGTTGAGACGGCATTGGCCAAAAACACACAAACGAACAAAAACAAACGAACAAAAAAACAAACAAAAAAAAAAAAAAGGGCGAATGATGAAAAACAAAAACAAAAACAAAAACGGACTCGTGCCTTTTATCCCGGCAGATTCCTCCTCCTCCTCCTCCTCCCCATTTCTTCCCACAGCAAAAAGATAAAAATCGAACACACAAACACGTAAAAACAAACAAACAACAATTCTTCACATAAACCATCACCTCACGCATGTTTCCTCTTTTTTTTTCTTTTTTTTTTCCCGCAGATTCATCCGTTCCTTCAAATACATGTATATTTTTATATAAATTGGAGCCGAAGCTACTCTACCTTCCGCGGAGAAAAATAGGACAGGCATACATTACATTATAAAAACACACGCACACGCACACATGTACGCTTATAAAATATACATGTAAATATATTTGCACGTATTGATTAATACAATACGAATCATGTTTGTATGCACATGCACATATATATAAGAAATATATAAGAAATATATATAAACCCCCTCCTTTTCAGCAGCACCAAAAAAAAAAAAAAAAGAGTGGAAGGAATACCTCAATACATACGTACCACAGCTAAGCAAGCACTTTTACATATAAATATAAATAAATAATATATCTATATATATATATATAGAGAGAGAGAGAGAGAGAGAGAAATATTTTATATTTACTGCCCGCAGGTTTTTTTTTTTTTTTTTTGTTCTTTTCTTTTCTTTCTATATCCATGTCACGTTTAATCACCCCGTTCCCCCCTCCCTTTTTTTTTTTTTTTTACTTCGAACACAACGTCATTCTTTTTTTCTGTAAGACTCGTTTTTATCCATAGAGCCCCTTCGTTGCATTGATGACCATCTGGATACACTCATTCACGTCAAGTTGATTGGGGCTATTTTCTTGTATCAATTCACAAAGTACGCCAATAATTCTTTCACGCATCGCCCTTGTCACTTTCTTTTCGTCAAAGCAGAGAAAGACAAGTTCCCCTCTTTTAATGCACTTTTGAAGGTAGTTGAGAAGGGCCAAGTAACCTCCATTCTCGTCGTAGTGCGTTCCACCGATAATGAAGTAACTATACAGGTAGCGACATGCCGCACGGCGGAGAATGGGAGGACGAAACCGCATCCTCGGCATCGTACTCCCCCTGTCATCGGTACTATTTGCCAGAGATTTCTGCAACGGGCGTCTGAATTTGTCCGGCAACTCTCCTTCGTCGCCTTTTACTCTTTGGCTAACGTGCTCCATATCCTCCGCGGCGACCTCGCCAATGGGAAGCCAGTCCCCGAAATGCGGCAACACAACATGGCGAATACTAAGGGTTTCCAGAATGGCGAGACTGAATAGGTGCATACCCTTCACAGAAGTTAACACAGGGATGTCCGGGCACACCCGCAGGGGACAGATGTCATTCCACACCACCACCACCGACACTTCCGGTAGCAAATGGCTCCACTCCGCCACGAGAACGGGGAAATCGTCAAGCACCAACTCCAGTCTTGGACACGTCTGCAGTGCCTCAGGGAGATGAGTCAACGGATTCCCGCTCAACCGAACATGCCTCATGCAGCGACCGGAAAAAACAGACTTCCCCGATTCATCCATGCCGACGTACCGAATGCGGTTGTTGTGTAGAGAAAGGCGTTCCAATATTGTCGCCCTAGAGATCTCCGCTGGAACATCCGTTATACGGTTATTTGAGAGGTCAAGTTTACGTAAACGCGGGGCGGAAAGGATTTCAACAGGGAAGCTGGTGAGCGAGTTGTTGGTGATGCTTACTTCTCGCAACAGCATAAACTGTGAAAAACTAACTCTACCAACCGAGGAAAAACCATTGTTGGATAATCGAATTTCCGTCGTCGTACTGCTCGCATCGGTAAGAAATGAAGGAAACTCTGTTAAGGGCCTACCGATGAGCTTAATATTTCCCTTTTTCAGTGTCTCCAACAACATGGAGACAACTTGAAAGGCATCGGCTTCACTTGTATAGGGATGGCATGCGTCCATCGTGTCGACTATTGGGCTGGGGCTCGGGTTCCCAGAGTCCACGCTGTTGCTATCCTCGTTGTCCATGCTGTTAACATCCCACGTGTGAGCCTTACGACGCAATTTACGAATCGCCCGTACCCCATGAAAGCAATCCTCCACTCCTCTACCCCGTGTAACCATATCCATCGCTCGCGCGTACAGGTCCTTTAGACCCGTATTCGCATCATCTCCAGGTGCTCTAGAAGGAGGGCTCGGTACCATATTTCCCTCCATGCGAAAGAACGGATGATATGCCGCCTCCTGCAAAAGCATGCGCCTGGAAAGTTGCTTCTCAAGCATCATAGAAAGGACATCTCGCAACTCCGGGTCAGCATCGGTTGGAATGTTTATAGGCTGATCGTTCAGAAGATTTACACGCAGGTCAGAGAGACTCTCTGTGGCGATGGGTAAGAAGCCAAACGCCATCTGGTACACCGTGAGAGCAAAGGCCCAACTATCCACAACGTTGCCTGGCACTCGCTCCCCACTGAGCTGCTCAGGACACGAATAGGCAAGAGTACCCTCCGTGCTCAAGTTCTTCATTTGGCTGCTGGAGGCACCAAAGTCGGCAATTTTCACAACATCGTTGTCATCCACAAGACAATTGGCGGGTTTAATGTCGCGGTGAAATAAATATTCGCCATGGAAATGCAAAAGTCCAGCCATGATATCTCGGCTGTACTTTCGCACCTTTTCTAAAGGAAGGGGTGGCTCACCCGCCGTGTGCACCGGCCCTTTTGCACAGTACTCCATGATAAGATATACCTTGTTTGCCTCCACATCATCAATCACCTCCTTGAGCTTCACAATATTGGGATGTGACACAAACTTCATCACAGCAATTTCACGCAGCCAATCATCACCGCTCGAAGCTCGTCCTAAAAGAGCCCGCTTCGCCTTATTCGTGCGATTGCAGCGCAGAATCTTCAGTGCATACAAGGCAAGGGTCCGGTGATGCTGGACTAAGTTCACTTTGGCATATGATCCCCTACCAAGCAGTCGGACAACCACGTAGTCATTAATAACTTTATTGCCTTCACTGTTGCGGCTTTTATTTACCAACGCGGAACCCGTCGTACCACTTCGAATTGAACGCCGGAACGGCTTAATTTCATGCTCATGCACGGCACCCCCATTTGCCTGAAAACAGCCATTACAGATCACCGCATTGCACTCTGCACAGTGGTACACGAGTTCCACATCATTGATCACTCGACCACAGACATCACATGGGTCGTAGAAGAGGCTACTGGCACCATCGTCTATCGTCCCTACACTAGAACTGCATGTCCGACTGCAACAAGATGGAAGTTCATAAATGGCAGACATGGGGTGCGTCGGGTCATGGACACAGTTTTCATTGCACATGCAGTCATCGCACACATAGAAGGCTTCACAGTACTGGCATTCATATGTCACGGCGGCAGTACGGCAATAGAAGCATTCCTGTGGCTTGCTAAAAAAGACGGCAAGGTTTGGTGCCTCGTTATCCCCGCTGGTGAGCGCTCCACTAGAGTTCCCTCGACTTTCCTCGGCATCATTGACCGATTTCACATCAAACTCATCGTCACTGCCCTCATGTAAATTCTTGCGAATACCAATATAGTTTGTATTCCACTCGGGTCCTGCGCCGTGGGAGAGGTTGTTTCCGGCTGGGCTGTTGAGCCCACTGCTGTCGAAGCGATGGCCGTTACCGTGTCTGTCGTCATTGCCCGAGCCTACTCCGGCAAAGCCAATGTCCGCCCCGGCAGTTTTCTCACCCAAAACATTGCCGTTGTTGGCATGAAACACTCTTTTAAATTCCTCTGATTGGTGAGCGGGCATGAATGAAACGGCATCGCTGCTCAAGCCTCTGCAACCAGGGGGCACCTTCACCCGAGACGACGCCCCACAACCCATCCCCTATTCTCAACAACTCCCTCCCTTCCTTCATTCATTTGCCACGCATAATAAAAACAAAACAAAAAACAAAAATAAAGCCAAAAACGGACACAAACACAAAAAACAACAACACACACGCAACGCAATAAAGCAAAACACACACACACACACACGCAGTGGAAGAGACTCAAAGACAAAAAAAAAAGCATCAGATATGCCGACAGAAAGAGAATGCAAGACACGCACACATTACCTGTTGCTCACATCATAGTGCTGCTCATCAAAAAAAAACAAAAAAAGAAACAAAGCCGGTAAAACAACAACAACAACAAATACAATGAAAAAGACAGGCAAGGCATGCACCCTCACCTTCTTCTTCATTCATTCTTATGGCTGTGATAACATCCTCTTCACCTCCTTCTCTTCCCACCATCCTGGGATAGTAATGGCGACTGGAACGTCATCCTTCAGCTTAAGACCAGGGGCCGTTCTCGTTGCAGCATCAACGTAACGCAGTCGCAACAGACCGAGGCCAACATCCCCACACACGGTAAGCAACTCGCCCACCTTGCGTTCATCAATCAGCAACGCTTCGCCCTTTTCAACCGACCGCCGCCCACCGCCAGTTTCCTCTTGAAAAGATGGCAACCTCAATGGGACGGTGCGTTTTCGGGTCACCAGCATGACATGGGTGCGGTGGGTGAGCTCTTGACCGAGGTAGCATCCCTTGTGAAAGCTGACACCCCGAAGAAAGTCCGTATTGCACTCAAATGGAAAAGACTTGGCGGGCTTAAAGACGTCCGGACCCTCACCGATGCCGGCGGTGTAAAGAAACGTCTCATACCGCGCCACCGGATCCGTTACCGATGGTGCTTTAGATAATGGAAAAATACTCTTCTGGAGAGGGGCGGGGAACGCAAAGCTACGGGGGTCCATGAACGTTTCGCACTCAGAAGAGAGTGGTGGGGTCTTCTCCTCTTCCTCCTCCTCATAAATTCCACCGTTTCCATACGATGAACCCGCCACAACTACAAATTCCTTTCCAGCATTTTCAATCTGCAACCGTCTACGCATTCGCATGTCTAACAGGTGATCGTGCAGGGTATCTACCACATCGCGATGGACGTCCACCAGGATGCACACCTCCCCACCGTCAACCCGTGAGGGTTGGTACAGGTAGGCATCACACATCAATCGGCCAGTATGATACAAGAAACATCCCCATATACTTCCGCCTGGATGCAATAGACGCAAATCGTTCGTAAAGAGTCCCTGGAGGAATTCATGCGCCGCTGCACCGGAGACTCGGATAAGCGAGCGCGATGACAATAGGCATTTAAAACCCATGCACACTGCTGCTGCTTCTGCCAGAGGGAATGCCCACGCATGCAAAACACGTCGTGACGCAGCAACAACAACAACAACAAAAAAACAAAAAAACCACAAAGGGGATTAAGGACAAAAAGGAAAGAACAAATAACTAGCATTAGTGGTGAGCACACACCCATGCATATATATATATATATACATTAGAGGCAGAAACGAATCGGCCAGCTTGACCACAGTGCAACGCCAGATGCCACGTGAGACCACACGGGATAAGAACCAAAAGAGCGGGAAAAAACGGCAAAAGAAGCCAACGACGTCAAAATCGACTCACTTTTGGCAACACAAAGAACAGTCACATTCAAACCCGTAGTGGGAGAGCAAGTACTCCCGTCGCTCTACTCTTGAAGTGTATGCGACGAGGTCAATGTAAGAAGAGCGTATCTCTTCCCCCTTCTCAATGTCTCGCAGCGCCACCACCACCGCGCTCACCCTGCCGTGTGTTGGAACAAACCGCACAGAGGGTAAACAGCTATGGTTGATTTTCGTCGCGGCATCATATAAGGCAACACCCGTGGCATGTGCGGCGTCCGGCTCCACAACGTGAAACAACTCCCGCAGAACGTCCATCTGTCGACCCAAAGGAGTCCTCGAAAGCTCGCCATTTTCGCCGCCCCTCTGATACACCGCCTGCGGCGTCGGAACATGCAAGCAGAGGAGGCTATACAATGGGGAGACGACAACAAACATGTGCGCATTGGCGTCCAACAACCAAAAACACCGCAAATACAACTGCAAAGTCAACCATAAAAAGGGCTCGGGCCCAGCCGTCGTACCCGTCTCCTCCTGGCAGCAGAGATCCAACCAGCGACAGACGCATTTCCATGAGAACCGCAGAAATGCACGCTGCTGCTCTGTCAATGGGCGTGCGGCACCCTCAGCAAACCTCAACACAAAGTCGTGTACATTTTCCGCAAAGCGACCTTGAAGCTGTTCTGACGAAATAAATGTGTCATGCAATGTGTCATGCAGGCACCGGGCGAGAAGAGACAAAATAAGAAGAAGCCTCTCATTAAAGTTCTCAACCAAATACTCGAGTGTCGCAAGGACATGAGCTTTACTCGGCCACGTCTGCTCCATCGTCGCCGCATCCAACGTGACAGCAAAGCACATAATCGTATTGGCCGATGGCCTCTGCAGATTGTGGGTCGTCGACGTCGTACGTATCGCTGTTGCTGCAGATGTTAATGTTGCCTCTGTCCCAGCAGTGGGCAAAACGGAAAGGAATCTCCCGCCCAGTTCGTGCAAGTAACGTTCCTTGCACCCATCTGAACAAAACCGCACTCCGCTCGTCGACCCGGTTCCAGGCAACAACGCTTCCTCCCCATTATTCTTGTGATCATCACTGTCATTCATCGATACCTTGTGGCAGAATAAGTTGGAAGAATCAAACTCCTTCAGCGTTTCGTGCAGGGCATGAGGGGAGCAAATAGTCACGGGAATTTGCGTCTCCTCGCACTCTTCTTGACTGGCGCCCACCCCACCATCTCCATTAACACGTCGACTGACAGTTCCACCTTCCACAGGGGACTCTCTTTGCATCATCGTCCGAGCGAGGCACGCCAGGCGCTCACATTCCTCTGAGAGTGTTGCGACGATCATTCCACAGCCTTTGCAGCACCGCACTCCTGCCGGTCCACGCTGCGAGACGAATGACTGCGCAAAGACAGCAGGCGCCTCCTCCAGCAATACATCACCGGTGCAAAACGACTGCAAAGTGAATGTCCCCACACCATAGTCCTCACCCATCTCACGCACCTCGACTAGTTTTGCCATGACAACAACAGCCACCTTCTTCCTTGGCTCCTAATTGCAGCCGTGCAATGCCAGAATTTGGATGAGGTGAGGAAAGGACCGGAGTTGCGCATGAGGCAAAAGCCCCGTTCAAATATAATATACAAGAGTCGAGTCACGCACAAAGCAGAAACAAAAAAAAAAAAAAAAAAAAGAAAGAAAGAGCGGTTGAGAAAGAGAGAAAGACGCAACCTTATTCATTCACGCATCTTCACGGCAATAAAGGTCCTCTCGATACTTTCTTTCATTTCCATTTATTTCTCCTCTTCCCCTCGGACAGTTGCACGGTGGTGTTGCTGCGCCCCTCGCTTTACCCCAATCTCAAATGTCACTTGTGGCTAGGCGGTTTACAATCGTCACTTCAAGTGCCCCCGCTTCGCTCTCGCCAACGCCATAAAAGTCTCGCACAGCCGCTTCGTCGCGGTACGTCTCCAGTGACAAAAGCCCATGCTGCACTCCTTGAACAATGTCGAGAACAGCCGCAACATCCTCCTCCGTCGGGGCGCTTAGGACAATCACAACCGCCCTGGTCGTCTCGGAGCAGGTGAGGTGCTCCAGCACGCGGTAGAGGTTTCGTGTATGGGAGAGCGCAGCAAATACATCACGAGCCGTCCGGGCCGTCGACTTGCGTGTCATTTTTGGCTGACAGTCGTCGTGGCCAATAATGAGCGGCGCAGAACTAATGCGATGCAGCGCCACGACCAGGTGGAGCCGTGACATGATGTACGCGGAGTCAATAACAGCGGCACTGATGGAGCGCTTTTTGAAGTGTTCATGCAGCGAGGCAGCGTCACGGACGTCGTGATACGACAGCACGACAAAATCACCGATGCGTTCCATTCCTTTCCACACCCTTTGTCACCCCTTCACTCTCCTAGTGCCTGCGCCAGCAGTGTACATGTGCAACAGAGGCAGAAGAGAAGGCAATACATTCAACAGGACTCCAGAGCAGCAGCAGCAGCAGCACCGTCGAGTGCGTAGCCCCGCCCCGCCCAACAGCAAACACAAAAAAAACCTCTCCAGACCCATTATTATCATCACTATTTTTTTTTTTTTTTTTTCAGCTTGACCCTACCACCTTTTTCGTTTTTCACTTCTCTGGTAGTCTTTTGGGATTGCAGTTGCGTATTCGTGAAGGAGGAGCCATTTGACCTGCGTCTTGTACTCTGTTTCTCCACCCCACCCCTCGTTGATATTCGGCACTTTTCCTTTTCCCTTCCCCTTTCCTTTTCCCTTTTTTTGTCTCTCTTTGTATTTGATTGAATGGGAAAAAGGGGATCCGAGCATTCCTCCTCCTTTTTCCTCCGTTCCAGGCATAACTGTAAAAAAAAAAAAAAGATCACACTTCAATCGGACACCACTTATTTGTGCTCCGCACGCATATTTTCCCCCCTCCCCCCCCCCTTTTTTTTTTTTCTGTCTTTACCAGCTCTTTTCTTCGCAAATGTAAAACTTCACTCATTTCTTTTGCATCCACTAAAAAAAAAAAAAAAAAATTAAATAAAAAAAAAACAAAAAAAACAGCAAAACACTTTTTTTCCTTCTTCTTCTTATTATTATTATTGAAGCATCGGCATTTGTCGCACACATATAAATATAACTTTTTTTTTTTTTTTTTTCTCTCTCTTTGGTTGTTATTTGCACTCGCTCTCTCGCTCCGTCTCTCTCTCTCTCTCCCCTGCTGCACCATACAGACGGGCAGTTAAAGAGAGAAAGGAGGAGGAGGAGGAAGCACGTACACTTCAGTTTGCCTTGAGATATACAATGAAACGCTCGGAGTCGTGCGAAGGTCCTGCCCACGGGCGCATGTAAGTAAGATTTACTGCGTGCGTACCGGCCACCTTCACTGTCACATGAAAGTGCTCCGTCCCGCCCGCACCCAATAGTTTACTGTCCGGAGGAAAGTACTTATTCTCGACGGTGAACATAGATTCATTGGGGCTTTCTTTGGTACCACCTTCAAAAAACCACGCGAACCCGGTGGTGGGATTGCTGGGAAGCTGAATCTCCACGAGCTCGCCGACGGCCACCGTTAATGTGGCGCCGTTATGGGCTTTCGTCACCTTGTGGGACATGATTTTAAGTGCGGGGTGTTTTGTTGTGAAGCGCGTTGGTCCTTTGAACCTCTTCCTGCGTTTATTGTTTGTGTTTATGGGTATGTGTGTATATAGAGACGCAAGCAAAAAAAAAAAAAGTAGCAGAGGAAAGAAGGGTAAATCCTCCTAAATAATAGAGCACAACTCGCACCCAACAGCAGACGTAAAGGCTGGCAAAGGCATCTCCACCTTCCAGCCGTCTAACTTCGCTGGGCGTCCAAGAAGTGGAAGGGCAGCAACAGCAACAAGACATACGCGCAGAAGAAAAAGTCATGCAAAGCATCCGTCCACTCCCTCCCCTTCTCTCTTATCGTGCGGCACTTTTCCCATTTCTTCTTCCTGCGTTCAGTCCATACGCAGTCGGAAAGAAGAGTCCGTTGCGTCGTCCCCACCCGGATCCGCAGGACGTGAAAAACATCGAACAATGAACTTCGTAACCTCGACAAGCGTGCCACCATGCAATTCCCGCAGTGTGAGATGCCTGCAAGTATATCGCTCAGCCAAATCGTTTACGAAATCCTCATCCTCAACTTCAGGCAATATCGGCATCTGCGCGATTGCCTCCCGCACTGCTTTCTCTCCTTCGCGCTGGATGTGATGCAGGAGAATCTGAAAGAGCGCAATGAGGCGGCCTATGATATTTGTCGCCGCGTCCTGTAAGAACCAACGACGTCCACGTGATGAATGCGGTAGGGTTCGTAATTTTCTTTGCAGCGCCTGCCGGTGTCTCTTGCACCGCTCCACGAGATCGGCTATGGCTGCCTCACATATTGCACTAAGAGGAAGGGAGAAGTAGAAGAGGTCCTCCCGACACACATCGCGGGCCGTCCAAAGACGCAATGTGGTGCTGCTGTTGTTTACGCCTGTCCTCGCGGACGGCGGTGTGGGCGAGACAGGGTTTACGTGTCGCCGCTGGGGTGCCCCGTGCTCCTGGCGATGCAAGTACTCCAAGGCTGCCTGAGGTGTTAAGAGGTGCCGGTATTACCGCGACGCAAGGGATGCAAACAACCCCAGGGCCACCCGGTACGCCTTTTCCTCCGCGGCAATACATTCTAGTTGCCGCTGTCGCACGCGTTCTAATGGCTCCATTGCGTTTCTACTTGCCACCGAGGCTGACATGCGCGTCGGCGCTGCCATCGTTTGCTGTACTTTTGGTCGAGAAGCGTCTGGCGAATGGCTGCCCAGCACACGTTGCAGCCACAACTTGTCGCTGGCACTTTCGTGGCATCCACTTCCCTCCTCGACGTCTTCTTCCTCCGCTTCCTCTCCACTTCGCGACGCCTGACGGCCCAACGGCAGAGTGCGGCGCGGCCTGAGAAGGATGGGTTCATCACCGCAACGGGGAATAGTCTGCGGTTCGCCAATGATGCCGCCCACACGTTGCCCCACAGTGCTTTTGCTGGTGCTCGGTTGAATTGGCGAAACAGACACACCACCAGCCTCCCCTTCTTCGTCTTCGTCGTCGTGGTCGTGGTCGTCACCCAATTCCCGCTTCCCGGAACCATTGCGAAGATGATGCAGGACGAAGCACACAAGCACGCGGCTCGCATGGCCGTGCTGCGGTCCCAGTTTCCACCGCTGCTGCTGCACAGATGCCCACCGACCTTCAGGAGTAAAACGGTCTGCCACTCTCTCTCGGTTCACCAATTCCCGCTGACGATGCAGCTGCAGTAAGAGCAACCGCTCCAGTGATTCCGTCTGCAGCTGCTCTCCTTGCCACGGCAGCCGACCCACTTCATTCAACACAGTACCAGTCGCGTCCACAATAAGGAGATCCCTTACGGCATGCGATGGCAAAGAACGGGCAAGTGATTCCATGGAGTCGAAGAAGACACCCTGTTGTTCCGGTGTAAACTGCAGGGAGGCAAGCACGTCCAGAAAGCGGTCCCGCACTGACGGCGAGTACCACAACATCATGCCGAGAAGAGAGATCATTTCGACCCCATCACTACACAACGCCTCCACGTACAGCTGGGAAGAAGGAAGCGCATCGCTGCCGCCATCGGCGTTGCAACAGTCACGGTCATCCAAGATGTCCTCCTCTCTTGCATCTAAAATTATCTGCAGCATCGTTGGCAAGTAAGGCACCAGCTTGCACGTCAAGAAGAACAGTGGCGGGGAGGCTCGCTCGAGCAGGTCACGTACGAACCGCACCATCTCCGCCCGCATCGACCTTGTCACGAAGGAACACATGCTGGATCCATCCGGCGACATCTCCAAGCACTTCATTACGGCGGCCATCACTTGTTTCTCCACGCACGCACTCAACAGCGCACAAGCCTCTTTCTCGGCATCACCGCCGCCCTTCGGCTGCTGAACTATGTTTGGGCTGCCCAGCAGTTGATCAACTCTTTTCAACGCGAGGCGGAGCAACCGCACCGCACCTCGAACGAGAAGACGATATCTTTTCAACTGCTCATCCCCATCATCGTCAAACCTTCGTCCGTTCACGGCGGCTGGACCGGTAAAAAGATGCACCATGACCGTGGCACACACCTCCACAATTAATGTTACGTCAATACGCTCCGTCACAGATCTTCCTGATCGACGCTGTCGTGTTGCACCCTCCCACAGGTCTTGTTCCAGAACCAAAAACAAGGAACCCAGCACTGGCTGCAGCACCGCAAGAGAGGCCCCTGTTGCCAAAACACCCAGCAGAAATCGTAACGAGCGGTTTGTCAGCCACCGTCTCCAGTAGACATGATCAACGTCGTCGTCACCGCGACGGTCAGCCCCCAGCACGGACTGTAGTCCTTCATAGAGCATTACGGCAATAGATTCCTTCACCATTGCAGTGGGATCGGAGAGAATACATTCTGAGACCCGCTCACCCCACACAGCAGGGGTCATCATATGCCGCGTTCTTTTAATAACAACTGGAAGCCGCAAAAGATCAACGCGGCTCACGTCGCAAAGTACCCGCACAATCGCTATACGCTGCGTATTCATGACGGGATGAAACAACAGGGCGTGCCAGAGATGGTCAAAAAGGCCGGTTTGGCACAATGATTGACCGAGTGCGTCTAGCAGCAATTTGTACGTCTCTACCGTATCTTCGCCGTCCAGCAACGTCATGCAGCGACCAGAGTGTGCACTGGAAATGCTTCCGCCAACGCGTGTCTCTTCTCCAGTGTCGTGAAGACACAATTCAACAATCTCGCCAAGCGAACGAAGCGCAGCAACTGTGACATTTCCTGTAAACCACGTCTTTTCTCTATTAGCAGTAACAAACACCTGGCGAGGCTCCCCTGAAAGCATCCCGGATGAACTCATGCCGCTTGTACCAACTCCGCCTATGAGCACACGTGCAATGCAGTCTAGCACACCACACTCCCCAGGGCAAATGGACGACGATAAGGACGATTCGGCCTGAGCAAACATAAGACGATATAATGTGGTGTGACGCGACAACGGAGGTGGACGTGCAACGCCAGCAATAGTCATGGACTGTCGTTGCCGCTCCTTCAGCTGCAGAATGGCTGGGTCGGCAGCCCTACGAAGAATTTGAGGCAGCATGCCGAGCAGTTCGACCACTTCCTCCTCTGAGGCAAACACATTTCCATCACCACTACGGAGTAAACTGTGACTGTCGTTGTCGTTGTTGTTGTTGTTCGCAAGACCCCTTCCAACTTGGTGATAGTCGAGTGTGGCATGCAGTGTGTCCACAATCAGCTGCAGACTGCTCCTCTCTTCCGCCAGCATGTCAACTGTACTTGTCCATATTTCATGAGCAGCCCCAACAGTGCTGTCACGCATGCGTCCACCAACTTCCTCACCACTCAAAAAAACAAAAACAAAAACAAAAAAAACAAAAGAATTGAGTGCGGCAAATCGAGAGAACAAAAAGAAAATCAAAGGCGACAACCCACCGCGTGCACACAACGCAAAACGGTCCCCACAACACACACACACACACACACACACACTGCCAGCAGCCACCCACCATGGACAAGAAGGAGAGATCCACAACCTCATCCTCCTCCATCCCATTCTCACAGCCAACGGATATGGCCACATCCCCGCAGCCAGCACAAGGCGCCCACACCCAAACCACCAGCCACACGTGGAAGCGGATCCCCAACCATCCACGACGCGGCGACATGAATTTACACTGCCATCCCGCCCTCAACGGGATGCCGCGCCTCACTCCATGCGGTCACACGCGGTGCACCACACCCGCGGAAAAGGAGACTCGGGCTGCGCACTCCCTCCCTCCTCCCTGCTCCACATGGCCACGGAAGAGGACAACGGCCGCCACACGCAGCTGCCAGCATGCACCACAAAAGAAGCATTCAAACCCACTGCAATGTGCATCTTGTGTGCGTGTGTGGTTGTGTGTGCCTGCAGAAGCACAAAGCAAAATATTAGAAAAAAGGGAGCGGAGTATGCGGAGAGACTCACCAAAATGTACAGCGGAGGTGCATGGCGGAAACAACAACAAGAAGACCGCTCAAACTCATGACTGCACTGCAGCCCAAGCAGTGGCAACCCAGACAAAATTTATTTAAAACAAATTAAACGCTCCCCCTTCATCCCATACAAACTCCACCGCACAAAATAATTATATTAGAAAAGAAATCGTCCATCACTGTTCCACACAAATTTAAAAGTAAGAAAATTCGCCTGGCTGCCGTGTGGCCCCACCAAACTGTCTGCATATATTTTGCCCACAAAAGAAAATTGAAAAGATATTTGCATGTCTTTCGGGTGTCTGACCCTCTGTGTGTCCGCACATCGTTTACATTTCATGGCGTCATCTGCGCGTTGCTGCTCCCCTCAGCCCCTTCATCGGCGCGTGAGGGCGGCCCGCAGCGCACAGTCACTCTTCTTGTGTGTGTGGGGGCGAGAGAAGCATGAAAAAACGTGACTGCAGTCGCGTCACTCCATCGGGAGAGTGAGCGCAGCAAAAGAAAACAAAACATCGGGGCGAAAGAAATGCTCGCAAGACAGGCCACGAAGGAAATGCCGGCGCGTAAAATAAACACGCAAAGCACGAAATAATTCCTTTGAAGAGCGGCAGGGTGTGGCTGTGTGTGTGTATGTGGCGCTGCGGGTGTCTGCCCGCCCTGGCCGCAAAGAAAACAAAACAGGAGGGAAAGAAATGTGTGCTCCGCCCCACCGGCCCTCGTCGCACGCCCACACGTCGCGGCCCCTCCTCATGCGTGCAGCAGGCGAGGCGCACAGGGCCGTCGTCATGAGCGTGTCGGTGGGTGTGCGAGTGGAGCGGTTGGGCGGGAAACACACGGCACCCCTCACAGGAAGAGCGCAGCAGGAAACAATTAAAAAGGGGAAGAAAAAACCGTCCATGGTGGTTGCCCTAAAGCAACAAGCAAAAGAAGGGAAATGATTTGCAAGAAAAAAGCAATACAATATATAGAAAAAGCAACGAGAAATTTAGAAAGAAAACAAAAGAAAGTTGAGAGTCCAGAAAAACTCCCGGGAGACAGAAATAAAAAGAAAAGAAACATCTCTCAGCAAAAGTTTTCATTTCACGTGTCCCCAAAACACAGGGGAATGGGTGTGGGCGTACATTGCCCGCACACAAATAAGTAATGAAGCATGAGAAAAGATCGCATTCCTCCACCAGCCCACACAACAACCCTCACATCCCATGCGGCATCCGGCCTGCTCCTCCACTCCTCGTTTGTGCAGTCCGTGGGACGCACAGCAGCGAGGCCGGCACCGCGTGTGGGTGGCAAAAGCAAACAAAAGAGGGAACTCGTCATCCACGACGGTGTACAGCAACCAGATAGTGGAAAAAAGACATAGCAAAAACATTTCCTAAATTGAGGTGGAGGATTTGCCCACAGGGCGTCAGGCAGAATAGACACACACATACAGGGGACGAGTCGCACCCTTCATCATTCGTGTGTGGCTGCTCCGCACCGCTGCCCAGCGGCACATGCAAGGGCGGTCAGCAGCAGCAGCAGCAGTGGTGTGTGCACCCACGCAGTGGCGATGGCGCTGCTGTCCGACGTGCCGGGACCCTGCGCTCCAGTGGTGGCACTGTTGTTGGCCTCCTTCGTATATGTCGGTTTGCCGGACTGTGAGGCAGCACCGGCCGTGGCTGCACCGGAGGCCCCACCATTGCCGCTGGCGGGAGTGGCTGAGGGTGTTTGCGTCGTCCCGGATGCATCCGTTCTGCCAACCCCTTCGCCTGTTGGCAGCTGCGAAGTGTTACCGGCTTGTGGGTCCGCTGGGGATATCCTCTGCTCAATAGTCTGTGCCGATGATGAGGTCCCACTCGCAGCTGAACTCGAACTGCCTGCAGCCTGCCCCACTGCGGGTGCCTCCACTGCTGTCACTTGTGCTGTCGGCGTTACTGCAGCGGCCTCTGGAGATCCACCGTTAGCCTTCACAGGTGTCCTTTCAGCAGGAGTTTTTAACTGACAGACGCCTGGGGTGCTAACCGCAGCGTCTTTAGTTTCTGGATTCTCTTTCAGCCACTTCTTGTACACACCACCTTCTTTGATCGTCGGAAATTCCATCGTAAACGCGATTGCATCCGAATCAGATGAAGTGCAAAATTCATTACATTTTGCAGCCGAGTACATCCGTTCGGCGAAGAGGCACAGTGACTCACTGACACGGCCGGGATCCTCACTTACCGTATCAAAAACAACAAAATCAACAGCAAAAACATTGTCACCTTCAGATTTACCCAGACTATATTCAGTGTTCTGATCAACAGTGTAGCCTCCACCACTCTCCTGATCAACATTGTAGTCATGAGCGCCCTGTGGGAGCGCACACGTATTCCAAGTTGTCTGGCCAGGGAAGCGCCATTGCAACGGTTTGTTACTTTCCGCACACAAGACCTCCACCGACACGTTCACGGCAGAGGTACCGGAATACAACTCAGTTGATTGTACAGCAGTCCCCGTCGCAGCCGCAGCCGCCACGCACACAGAAGCGCAGCAGCACAACAGCGCGAGGGACAACAGGGCGCACACCTCACGGCGCAGCGCAGTCGCCATCATCACAGCAGTCATCATCCTTCCTAGTGTTGCTGGGGTCAGTCCGCTGATCTGCACACCGAGTGGGGAAGTGAAAGACAGAACAAGAGGGAGAGCGAGAGAGAGGCGCAGCATGGACACACGCACAAAGAGAGCACACAGCATGGCAAAAGGCAGCCACAGCCCACACAGTCCACAGACTGCGAGACCGCACACACACAACACACACACCGCCAGCAGTCACCCACCATGGACAAGAAGGAGAGATCCACAACCTCATCCTCCTCCATCCCATTCTCACAGCCAACGGATATGGCCACATCCCCGCAGCCAGCACAAGGCGCCCACACCCAAACCACCAGCCACACGTCGAAGCGGATCCCCAACCATCCACGACGCGGCGACATGAATTTACACTGCCAACCCGCCCTCAACGGGATGCCGCGCCTCACTCCATGCGGTCACACGCGGTGCACCACACCCGCGGAAAAGGAGACTCGGGCTGCGCACTCCCTCCCTCCTCCCTGCTCCACATGGCCACGGAAGAGGACAACGGCCGCCACACGCAGCTGCCAGCATGCACCACAAAAGAAGCATTCAAACCCACTGCAATGTGCATCTTGTGTGCGTGTGTGGTTGTGTGTGCCCGCAGAAGCACAAAGCAAAATATTAGAAAAAAGGGAGCGGAGTATGCGGAGAGACGCACCAAAATGTACAGCGGAGGTGCATGGCGGAAACAACTACAACAAGAAGACCGCTCAAACTCATGACTGCACTGCAGCCCAAGCAGTGGCAACCCAGACAAAATTTATTTAAAACCAAGCAAACGCTCCCCCTTCATCCCATACAAACTCCACCGCACAAAATAATTATATTAGAAAAGAAATCGTCCATCACTGTTCCACACAAATTTAAAAGTAAGAAAATTCGCCTGGCTGCCGTGTGGCCCCACCAAACTGTCTGCATATATTTTGCCCACAAAAGAAAATTGAAAAGATATTTGCATGTCTTTCGGGTGTCTGACCCTCTGTGTGTCCGCACATCGTTTACATTTCATGGCGTCATCTGCGCGTTGCTGCTCCCCTCAGCCCCTTCATCGGCGCGTGAGGGCGGCCCGCAGCGCACAGTCACTCTTCTTGTGTGTGTGGGGGCGAGAGAAGCATGAAAAAACATGACTGCAGTCGCGTCACTCCATCGGGAGAGTGAGCGCAGCAAAAGAAAACAAAACATCGGGGCGAAAGAAATGCTCGCAAGACAGGCCACGAAGGAAATGCCGGCGCGTAAAATAAACACGCAAAGCACGAAAGAATTCATTTAAAGAGCGGCAGGGCGTGGCTGTGTGTGTGTATGTGGCGCTGCGGGTGTCTGCCCGCCCTGGCCGCAAAGAAAACAAAACAGGAGGGAAAGAAATGTGTGCTCCGCCCCACCGGCCCTCGTCGCACGCCCACACGTCGCGGCCCCTCCTCATGCGTGCAGCAGGCGAGGCGCACAGGGCCGTCGTCATGAGCGTGTCGGTGGGTGTGCGAGTGGAGCGGTTGGGCGGGAAACACACGGCACCCCTCACAGGAAGAGTGAGAGATAAAAGAAAATGAAATAAAAGAAGAACGAAACAAGAAAAAAAAAAAGCAAAAAAAAAAATAATTTAAAATACGCGCAAAAAACACCAAAAAAAATGTCAGAAATTTTTTGCCGGGGAACTAATTCTGTGCAGGGGAGGCCGCAATTGTCCCACGCGGCAGCCAGTCACTCCTCACAGAGCGGCAAACCCCCACAGTCCCAACAGAAGAAAAAGCAACGGCACCGCCCTGCTCCCACGCACAGTGCCGCCATCACCTGTTGTTTCTCCAACGGCAGGGATGTTCGAAGCCGTCGCCCACCCCACACTTCCCTGCAATGAATTCGCCGGCAGTTGCTGTGTAGTGGCAGATGCCCCCACCGCTGTCATTTGTTCTGCTTCACTTTCTTGTTGAGGCTGCTTCGATGCCGCTTGCACCACTGGAGCTTCAGAATTTTACCTGGAGGAGACGCTTCTGCAGTGGACGCTTCTTCACTGGGTCCCTCTTCAGACGAGTGCTCCGCAGCAGGCAAATCGGCAGGAGACGCCTTTGTACGAGCTTCCGCTCCGGGAGACAACGCCGGAGCAGCCACAGCCGCTTCTCCTTCCTCTCCTCGCTCGTCCCGCTTATCATCATCCAATACGCTCGGAATGACAATACTGCTGCCGTTGCCGGCAATGGTGCACACCTCGCCGTACTTCGGGCACTTGATCTTTCCATCTTGCTTAGAATCATTCAATGTCACTGAGATTTGAGTGTCCTCGGGGCAAGAATGAAAAACACTGCTGCCGAGGTACTTCACCTTCACTGTTCCCCCCTCACACGACACCTGCGCGCACACTCCCTTGACGCTTTTATTTTCACGGTTAACATTCGTCTCCAGTAATTCCGCGTCCAGGCACCACGAGCCACCGCCAGTCAGCGACCCAGGGAGAGAAGTCACAGTCACGTCCGAGCACGCATTGTGCCTTATCCCAGACGATGTTTCGTGAAAGTACAAAGAAACAACAGGGCAAACGTCCTTATCCGCAGGATTCCCCTTGTTTTCAACGATGTTTGCGGTGCACGTCCCGAAGTAACGGCGGTCAGAGGTGCAGCGAAGTGTCTCATTGTCATTAGTATCGCAGAACATGTGAGGACTACTGCTGGCGAGTCTTTGGATTTCACTGCACTTCTTCTCCAGGAAGTTGCAGCCAGTGCGGTGGCCCCAGCTCATCGGCTCCGCCATCCTCCAATTCACGCGGTAGTACCCCATATCCGCGAGCACCGCCATCGTCAGTGCCGTGTAGTAGCCGGCACTGACTGTGGGAGCCATCAGCTCGTCCCGCGCGTGGCGTTCCTTCCAGTGAGGGATCCTTCTTGCCGATGCACCATCTTCGTCCTCCAGCTCCATTCCCTCGAGAGAGTTACAACCAAAGTGGGCTCGCATCTTCGCCTTAACGTGATTCCCCGCCACCACCTTACGCCGCATCCCACGCACAATGTATTCAGAGTTCAATATGCTCTTTTCTTCCATTTTCTCTTGGCTAAACCCAAGAGCATGTGCAAGCTCGTGTGCAGCAACGCGAACGCTCCACGCCGTGTCAGTCATGTACTTTGGATCAAAGTTCATGGCGCCAATAGAGGGACGAGAATCACCCCATGTGATACACGTGGCCGCCCACACAGCCCTGCTCTCAGCACTTGATGGCCTAGCAGCGGCGTAGATGATAAAGTCAGCATCAGGCACACCACCAGACATGTGTCCAGTAGGAACCGTAAATTGTTCGCAAGGGCTTACCATATTCCTCGGAAACTCTATTTTATCAGCAGTGGGTTTCACAATTAGCCGCTCAGCGTGCAGTTTGACAGCACCGGGGATAATCTTTTGAGTGTACAGTTGTTTCTTTTCCTGCAAAAATATATGCCCTGCTTCACAGCTTACCTTTCCCCAAGACAGTTTCGCATGTTTCCCCAGCCTTTTCGCAGAACATCTTCTTCCATGCTTTTGTGCTCTCCAGATCCTCCGTGAACACCTTGATGCGGATCGGCCTCCAGTCACTGTCGTCATCCTGTGTGGCGACGGTGTACGTCTGCATCGCGCCCTGTGCCTTGCGCGGCACCTCACGCACCACCGCAGTCGGCAGCGGGCCGCTCCTTCTCATCATCACGTCAAACCCACAGCGGTATTGTGTGGCGGGAGCAGCAGTGGCAATACACCGACTGGCGCTGTACACCAGCAGCAACACCACCAATGAGAGAAGCGGCGTGGCGTGGCGTGGCTGGCGCATGGCTTGAGGAAATTGCATTTCTTTGCTTCGTGTGAGTAGCAGCAGCAGCAGCAGTGCAGCCTGGCTGTGGGAGGAGAGAGGCAAAGAAAAAAGAGGGAGGAGAAAAAGGAAACAGTTTAGTGCCAGTGATGCGTCAGGATGCGGCACAAGCAGCGGAGTAACAGGAGACCACAGAGGCAGCCACACGCACCGCGTGCGCACCGACTCCATCAAAGGGAAAACCGTCAATCCACCGTCGAGGGAACGTCCATCACCGTCGCACGCATTCTTCATCGGCCACAACGCTCCCTACACGCGGAGTGTTTGGTCTGCTCTCATCGTGGTGTCGCAGTATTTGTCTGACCGGCCACGCAACAGCCACCACTTGCACAGCGCTCTCCCTTTCTATCCCAACAGCTCATAGGGGTGACGCCACCGCACGGCAACCTCATTACGATGGGCAGCCCTGAAGCGGGAATGGAAAGACTCATGCGTGCAAATATGTTTTTACTGTTTCTCTCGGGATGCTCAAAAACAAGCGTGACGGCGTTGCAATTATCATGACCGTTTCTTCCGGACCGCCCACTGCCCAAAAGGTTACTGTGAGCCCACGGCGTGGAAGTCACCGTGTCCGCCGCTGATCTCTCCACCGGCCCACGACCACGCCGCCGTTCCAACACTTTAGATGTGAGCGTGGCCAAAGGCAACCACAACCGCCAACACACAGGGGCCCATAGTGTCCGCCGTGAACATCCGCAGCGTGCGTGCGTCCTCAGCTTTTGCGCCGCTACACAGCGTGTGCCACATGGTGTGCGTGTCTGTGCATGTGCTTGTGTGTTCGTCAGCGCCTATAATTGCAGAGCAGCTGTGCGCCACAAGAGAGTCAGAAGAAAGCAACAACAAAAAGAAGCGGATAGCACACGCACAAATTACTCATATCATCACACACAAACACACACACGCAGCCCGCGGAATGGGTGCTCTCAACCACAAAACAATGAAAAACAAAACAAAAAGAAGAAGCGTGGGACGACCAGCGCACACACTCTCATTGCTCCCGTAAAGCAAAACACACACACAGGGAGAGAGAGAGAGAGAGGTCGCCCACTCAATGCAATAAAAACAAAAACAGAAACAGTTACAGTGCTCCGCCCCTGCAGCCAGGCAGAACGGCAGCGGTGCGTGTGGTACAAAAGAGAGCACCAACGGGCCTGCATGGGTGTGCATGCAATATATACAATGGGCACATTATGTGTGTGCTTCGTGGGATGAGGTGAGGGCGAGAGTCCATGCAAGGGGACACACACAGAGAGAGAGAGTGAAAGACGAGTGTGTGTGCGGGCGGTGCACGGCTCTCTCTCCCTCACTCTCACGCGGCCACCACCACAGCAGCAGCCGCACAAGCAACAAGAAGCAAAAGAGGGGAGGTGGTGTGGGAGACCGCGGTGGTGCTGTCGCTGTCGCCATCTTTCGTCACATTTTCTCCTTGGCGTTTTTCTGCTTCCGCGGCAGCCGGAGATGGAGCATTCTCGGGAGTGTCCGTTCCAGTGAATACTTCCCCCTGAAGTGGAGAATGACTGCCATCGGAGGATGACTCAGTTGCTTCTTCTTGAATACCGGCCGATGTACTCTGTGCGGCAACCGCTGTGGATGCATCGGTGCTCGTAGTGTCATTCTCATCTACTGGCGGTTTTATTTCTTGTTGGGTTTCCGTATTCTGCAATTCCGTACTTGATGCTTCCGTTGAGTTCTCCTCATTGTCTTTTGATTTCGTATTTTGTGTCGCTGGAGTTTTTTGTGTTTTGGATGCCTCCAATTCCTGATTTTCCACTTTTGTCTTTTCCAACTTTTCTTGATTTCCGCAATCCGACGCTTCCTCTCCGCAATCCGCATTACTATTTTCTGAATCAGCAGGAAGAGAAGAAGGAACATCAGAAGAAACCGCGGCACCAAGAACATCCGTGGCACCGGAAGAGCCAGCATTACCACCAGTAACACCGGCAGGACCATTAGGACCACCACCAGCAGCAGCAGCACCTGGAACAACATTTGGAGCAGCAGGAGCAGCAGCAGCAGGACCAGCAGGACCAGCAGGACCAGCAGCAGCAGCAGCAGCAGCAGGACCACCAGCACCTGTCGGAGAACCAGGAGAAGCAGCAGGGCCCGGAGAACCTCCGCTTCCAACTCCAGAACCAGATTCTGGAGCATTGACTGAGGTTGAATTGGTCCCATCCTGAGAAACGTCCGTCAATTGCTCATCTTCGGCTTGTATGGCAGGGATAGGCAGTGCTGACCGCAAAGGCGGCATCGGCATGTATTTATTACATCCGTTCGGCACATACGATGCATTCATACCCAACACTCCCGACGCCATGCAGCCTTCCTGTGCATTGTTGTCGAGGTCCCTCGCATAAACACCGCCGGCAACGCACCACAGCACGCAGAGGGCACACACCAGCAGCACACGGCCAGTCATCATCATCGCCATCATCACTCCTGTCACTTGCGAGTAGCCTTCAGCACAAACTAATACCCCGCCACCGCACAGTAACAAATGATAGCAGCAGCAACAAACACACAATGAGGCAGTTGGAATTGGTACGACTGCAGAACTCGCACACCGCCCCGCAAACAGAAAGCTAAAAAAAGCAGGAAAAAACACAAAAAGCAATTTGAGTGTCCGGCAGGGCTCCCGGAAACAATGAAGAAAATTCATTCAGCAGAATTTTTATTTCATGCGCTAAGCAGTGCAATAAAACGACCTTGTGCTTCTGTACATACATATTGCCTGCACAAAGAAAACGAAATTAAAATAAAAATAAAAACTGATTGTACTGCTTCACGAGCCCACACAACATCCCTCACATTTCATGCGGCATCCGTCCTCTTCCTCCAATCCCCGTTCCTGCAGTCCGTGGGACGCACGGCAGCGGAGCCGGCACCGCGTGTGGGCAACAACAAAAAAGAAACACACAAAAGAGAGGGAAGCACTTCGCCCATTCCAGTGCACATCAACCGAACATTAAATAATGAGGAGAAAAAAAGGGTACTTATCACTCCAGAGGAAAAAAGCATCAAAAAGAACTTTACAAAGAAGAAAAAAGGGAAAAACAGTAACAAAGAGGAAAAAAAGGTTTAAAAAGCGATCTGTAAATCATTAAAAAAGAACAGAAAAAACAGTGACATGAAAACCGCAAAGTATGCGGCAAATATCCCCCGTGGGGAGTCACAATTCCACCCTCTTTCGCTCGAAGGACTACCACAACCCCACACAGTTCCAGCAGCAGCAACGCCCGAGACGCACACACGCGCAGTGCGGTCGCCAGTTGAATCGCGTGGTATCAAATTCACGTCGTCAAACAGGGCGAGGCGGCCGTCTGGACTCACGCCGCTCCAGATCGCGCAAGGTCACATTTCTTGATGCCGTTTTGGTGTTCCGGGGACGTTGCGACCATTCATTCCTCCCGCAATTTCCCCAGGAACGTGCTCGCCGCTGCCGTCAACGGCTTCACTCTTACGGGCATCCTTCGAGCCCACTGTCATCCTCAACGCGGTGGCGGGGCGCAGTCTTCGTCACGAATGCATTCGGATCCATTTCCATGTTCCGACTCATGGCAATGCTAGGCTTCCTCTTGGGTGGTGTTGGAGCCACGTTTTCTTTCGGATCGTTTGCAATGCGAGGCTTTTTCCTAGACGTGTCGGTCGCAGTGTTGGATGCGGGACTCGGATCGACGGTGTTGGGTGCGTAAGCCGCGGCAGACTGTCGCGCACCCTCGTTTTGACGTGACGGCTCGGCACTGACTTGCGGCGCAGTTGTCCCAGCGGATTTTCTCTCATCCTTCCCTTCACGGGGTGGCGGCAACTGACAGATGCCCGTCTGGTCAGCATCGCTGCTCCGTGCAGGCGGATGGATGGTTCCATCGGAAGAAAATTGACGCCGCCACAATTCATAAGGGCCGGCGTATTCATGTGCCGTCACATTCATCGTGAAGGCAACGGTGGCCCCTTCCCCTTTCGTTGCACAGCTGGCAGCACAGTTGTTAGATGTGTGCACCGCATTGGCCACATGAAACACAGCACCCAGCGCACCATTTCTACTATGCATGCGCACATCAAAGCCACTGAAAGTACAATTCTCATACTGAGCCTCAGCACCGGCAGCAGAAGACTTCGTCCACGCCCACACACACCCCCACGCACGCGATAGCTCAGGCTGCCGTCACTCGGAGGACACGACACATCCACTGCCACAACCACCGTATCCGCATCACCAGATACATGTCCAGGAATCCCAGCAGCCGTCACGCACACGGACGAGAAGCAGCAGCACAAGAGCCCAAGGAACAACACGGCGCCGCACCGTCACCCGTAGTGGAGTCGCTGGAGCCAGTGAGCTGATCTGTGGGACAGAAGAAAAAGAATGGAACAAGAGGGAGAGAAACAGAGCACGGCGGATACAGCGAGAGAGAGCAGAAAAAATGAGGAGAGGGCAGCAGGCCAAGTAGCACAGTTCACACACCACGAGACGGCACCCACCACCATCTCCCCCCGCTCATTTCCACAACCCCAAGGAAGTGGCCGAAAGCCCCACGGCCACCACACAACACACACGGCGCAAGCAAACCCTCAGCCATTAATGGCGCGACGACATGAATTTACACTGCCATCCAGTCCTCACTGGAACACGGAGCCCAATCCAACGCAGCTACAGGAAAAAAAACTCGGGCTGCGCACTCCCTCTCTCCTCCCTTCTCCACATGGCCACGGAAGAGGAAAACAGCCGCCACACGCAGCTGCCAGCATGCACCACAAAAGAAGCATTCAAACCCACTGCAATGTGCATCTTGTGTGCGTGTGTGCCTGCAGAAGCACAAAGCAAAATATTAGAAAAAAGGGAGCGGAGTATGCGGAGAGACTCACCAAAATGTACAGCGGAGGTGCATGGCGGAAACAACTACAACAAGAAGACCGCTCAAACTCATGACTGCACTGCAGCCCAAGCAGTGGCAACCCAGACAAAATTTATTTAAAACAAATCAAACGCTCCCCCTTCATCCCATACAAACTCCACCGCACAAAATAATTATATTAGAAAAGAAATCGTCCATCACTGTTCCACACAAATTTAAAAGTAAGAAAATTCGCCTGGCTGCCGTGTGGCCCCACCAAACTGTCTGCATATATTTTGCCCACAAAAGAAAATTGAAAAGATATTTGCATGTCTTTCGGGTGTCTGACCCTCTGTGTGTCCGCACATCGTTTACATTTCATGGCGTCATCTGCGCGTTGCTGCTCCCCTCAGCCCTTTCATCGGCGCGTGAGGGCGGCCCGCAGCGCACAGTCACTCTTCTTGTGTGTGTGGGGGGCGAGAGAAGCAAGAAAAAACATGACGGCAGTCGCGTCTCTCCATCGGGAGAGTGAGCGCAGCAAAAGAAAAAAAAACATCGGGGGGAAAGAAATGCTCGCAAGACAGGCCCCGAAAGAAATGCCGGCGCGTAAAATAAACACGCAAAGCACGAAAGAATTCCTTTGGAGAGCGGCAGGGCGTGGCTGTGTGTGTGTGTGTGGCGCTGCGGGTGTCTGCCCGCCCTGGCCGCAAAGAAAACAAAACAGGAGGGAAAGAAATGTGTGCTCCGCCCCACCGGCCCTCGTCGCACGCCCACACGTCGCGGCCCCTCCTCATGCGTGCAGCAGGCGAGGCGCACAGGGCCGTCGTCATGAGCGTGTCGGTGGGTGTGCGAGTGGAGCGGTTGGGCGGGAAACACACGGCACCCTCGCAGGAAGAGTGCAGAAGAAACAATTAAAAGAGGGAAGAGTAGAAAACGTCCATGGTGGTTGCCCTAAAGCAACAAGCAAAAGAAGGAAAATGATTTGCAAGAACAAAGCAATACAATATATAGAAAAAGCAACGAGAAATTTAGAAAGAAAACAAAAGAAAGTTGAGAGTCCAGAAGAACTCCCGGGAGGCGAAAAAAAAGAAAAGAAACATCTCTCAGCAAAAGTTTTCATTTCACGTGTCCCAAAAACACAGGGGAATGGGTGTGGGCGTACATTGCCCGCACACAAATAAGTAATGAAGCATGAGAAAAGATCGCATTCCTCCACCAGCCCACACAACAACCCTCACATTCCATGCGGCATCCGGCCCGCTCCTCCACTCCTCGTTTGTGCAGTCCGTGGGACGCACAGCAGCGAGGCCGGCACCGCGTGTGGGTGGCAGAAGCAAACAAAAGAGGGAACTCGTCATCCACGACGGTGTACAGCAACCAGACACTGGAAAAAAGACATAGCAAAAACATTTCCTAAATTGAGGTGGAGGATTTGCCCACAGGGCGTCAGGCAGAATAGACACACACATACAGGGGACGAGTCGCACCTTTCATCATTCGTGTGTGGCTGCTCCGCACCGCTGCCCAGCGGCACATGCAAGGGCGGTCAGCAGCAGCAGCAGCAGTGGTGTGTGCACCCACGCAGTGGCGATGGCGCTGCTGTCCGACGTGCCGGGACCCTGCGCTCCAGTGGTGGCACTGTTGTTGGCCTCCTTCGTATATTTCGGTTTACCGGACTGTGAGGCAGCACCGGCCGTGGCTGCACCGGAGGCCCCACCATTGCCGCTGGCGGGAGTGGCTGAGGGTGTTTGCGTCGTCCCGGATGCATCCGTTCTGCCAACCCCTTCGCCTGTTGGCAGCTGCGAAGTGTTCCCGGCTTGTGGGTCCGCTGGGGATATCCTCTGCTCAATAGTCTGTGCCGATGATGAGGCCCCACTCGCAGCTGAACTCGAACTGCCTGCAGCCTGCCCCGCTGCGGGTGCCCCCACGGCTGTCACTTGTGCTGTCGGCGTTACTGCAGCGGCCTCTGGAGATCCACCGTTAGCCTTCACAGGTGCCTCCTCAACAGGAGTTTTTAACGAACAGACGCCTGGGGTGCTAACCGCAGCAGAATTAGAAGAATTATTATATACCAGCCACTTCTTGTACACACCACTTTCTTTATCCGTCAAATATTCCATCGTAAACGCAATTGTTTCCACACCGACGGACTTGCAGGATTCATTACATTTTGCAGCCGAGTACATCTGTTCGGCCGAGAGGCACAGTAACTCACCGACACGGCCGGGATCCTCAATTACCGTATCAAAGGTAACAACCTCAACATCATCATCACTGTCAGATGTACCCACAGTGTAGTATTCAGTGTTCTCCTGATCAACAGTGTTCTTCTGGTCAGCAATGCTCGGGAGAACAGTGTAGTCATGAGCGCCCTGTGCGAGTGCACACTTATTCCAATCTTTCTGGCCAGGGAAGCGCCATTGCAACTTCTTGTTACTGTCCGCACACGAGACCTCCACCGACACGTTCACGGCAGAGGTACCGGAATACAACTCAGTTGATTGTACAGCAGTCCCCGTCGCAGCCGCAGCCGCCACGCACACAGAAGCGCAGCAGCACAACAGCGCGAGGGACAACAGGGCGCACACCTCACGGCGCAGCGCAGTCGTCGTCATCACAGTAGCCATCATCCTTCCTAGTGTTGCTGGGGTCAGTCCGCTGATCTGCACACCGAGTGGGGAAGTGAAAGACAGAACAAGAGGGAGAGCGAGAGGGAGAGAGGCGCAGCATGAAAACACGCACAAAGAGAGCACACAGCATGGCAAGAGGCAGCCACAGCCCACACAGTCCACAGACTGCGAGACCGCACACACACAACACACACACACACACCGCCAGCAGTCACCCACCATGGACAAGAAGGAGAGATCCACAACCTCATCCTCCTCCATCCCATTCTCACAACCAACGGATATGGCCACATCCCCGCAGCCAGCACAAGGCGCCCACACCCAAACCACCAGCCACACGTCGAAGCGGATCCCCAACCATCCACGACGCGGCGACATGAATTTACACTGCCATCGCGCCCTCAACAAGATGCCGCGCCTCACTCCATGCGGTCACACGCGGTGCACCACACCCGCGGAAAAGGAGACTCGGGCTGCGCACTCCCTCTCTCCTCCCTTCTCCTTACGGCCACGGAAGAGGACAACGGCCGCCACACGCAGCTGCCAGCATGCACCACAAAAGAAGCATTCAAACCCACTGCAATGTGCATCTTGTGTGCGTGTGTGCCCGCAGAAGCACAAAGCAAAATATTAGAAAAAAGGGAGCGGAGTATGCGGAGAGACGCATCAAAATGTACAGCGGAGGTGCATGGCGGAAACAACTACAAGAAGACCGCTCAAACTCATGACTGCACTGCAGCCCAAGCAGTGGCAACCCAGACAAAATTTATTTAAAACAAATCAAACGCTCCCCCTTCATCCCATACAAACTCCACCGCACAAAATAATTATATTAGAAAAGAAACCGTCCATCACTGTTCCACACAAATTTAAAAGTAAGAAAATTCGCCTGGCTGCCGTGTGGCCCCACCAAACTGTCTGCATATATTTTGCCCACAAAAGAAAATTAAAAGGATATTTACATGTCTTTCGGGTGTCTGACCCTCTGTGTGTCCACACATCGTTTACATTTCACGGCGTCGTCTGCGCGTTGCTGCTCCCCTCAGCCCTTTCATCGGCGCGTGAGGGCGGCCCGCAGCGCACAGTCACTCTTCTTGTGTGTGTGGGGGGCGAGAGAAGCAAGAAAAAACATGACGGCAGTCGCGTCTCTCCATCGGGAGAGTGAGCGCAGCAAAAGAAAAAAAAACATCGGGGCGAAAGAAATGCTCGCAAGACAGGCCCCGAAAGAAATGCCGGCGCGCAAAATAAACACGCAAAGCACGAAAGAATCCTTTGAAGAGCGGCAGGGCGTGGCTGTGTGTGTGTGTGTGGCGCTGCGGGTGTCTGCCCGCCCTGGCCGCAAAGAAAACAAAACAAGAGGGAAAGAAATGTGTGCTCCGCCCCACCGGCCCTCGTCGCACGCCCACACGTCGCGGCCCCTCCTCATGCGTGCAGCAGGCGAGGCGCACAGGGCCGTCGTCATGAGCGTGTCGGTGGGTGTGCGAGTGGAGCAGTTGGGCGGGAAACACACGGCACCCCTCACGGGAAGAGCGCAGCAGGAAACAATTACAAAGGGGAAGAGTAGAAAATAAAAAAACGTCCATAGTGATTGCCCCCAAAATCAAAAAAAAGAAGGAATGGGGGGAGTGAGAGATAAAAGAAAATGAAATAAAAGAAGAACGAAACAAGAAAAAAAAGAAGCAAAAAAAAAAAAAAAAAAAAAAAAAAAATTAAAATACGCGCAAAAAACACCAAAAAAATTGGCAGAAATTTTTTCCCGGGGAACTAATTCTGTGCAGGGGAGGCCGCAATTGTCCCACGCGGCAGCCAGTCACTCCTCACAGAGCTGCAAACCCCCACAGTCCCAACAGCAGAAGCAACGGCACCGCCCCGCTCCCACGCATGGTGCCGGCATCACCTGTTGTTTCTCCAACGGCAGGGATGTTCGAAGCCGTCGCCCACCCCACACTTCCCTGCAATGAATTCGCCGGCACTTGCTGTGTAGTGGTAGATGCCTCCACCGCTGTCATTTGTTCTGCTTCACTTTCTTGTTGAGGCTGCTTCGATGCCGCTTGCACCACTGGAGCTTCAGAATTTTTACCTGGAGGAGACGCTTCTGCAGTGGACGCTTCTTCACTGGGTCCCTCTTCAGACGAGTGCTCCGCAGCAGGCAAATCGGCAGGAGACGCCTTTGTACGAGCTTCCGCTCCGGGAGACAACGCCGGAGCAACCACAGCCGCTTCTCCTTCCTCTCCTCGCTCGTCCCGCTTATCATCATCCAATACGCTCGGAATGACAATACTGCTGCCGTTGCCGGCAATGGTGCACACCTCGCCGTACTTCGGGCACTTGATCTTTCCATCTTGCTTAGAATCATTCAATGTCACTGAGATTTGAGTGTCCTCGAGGCAAGAATGAAAAACACTGCTGCCGAGGTACTTCACCTTCACTGTTCCCCCCTCACACGACACCTGCGCGCACACTCCCTTGACGCTTTTATTTTCACGGTTAACATTCGTCTCCAGTAATTCCGCGTCCAGGCACCACGAGCCACCGCCAGTCAGCGACCCAGGGAGAGAAGTCACAGTCACGTCCGAGCACGCATTGTGCCTTATCCCAGACGATGTTTAGTTAAAGTACAAAGAAACAACAGGGCAAACGTCCTTTTCC
>NW_001849528.1:33165-65743 GCF_000209065.1 Trypanosoma cruzi
GTTTGCGGTGCACGTCCCGAAGTAACGGCGGTCAGAGGTGCAGCGAAGTGTCTCATCGTCATTAGCATCGCAGAAGATGTGAGGATAAGTGCTGGCGAGTCTTTGGGTTTCACTGCACTTCTTCTCCAGGAAGTTGCAGCCACTGCGGTGGCCCCAGCTCATCGGCTCCGCCATCCTCCAATTCACGCGGTAGTACCCCATATCCGCGAGCACCGCCATCGTCAGATCCGTGTATTAGCCGGCACCGACTGTGGGAGCCATCAGCTCGTCCCGCGCGTGGCGTTCCTTCCAGTGAGGGATCCTTCTTGCCGATGCGCCATCTTCGTCCTCCAGCTCCATTCCCTCGAGAGAGTTACAACCAAAGTGGGCTCGCGTCTTCGCCTTAACGTGATTCCCCGCCACCGCCTTACGCCGCATCCCACGCACAATGTATTCAGAGTTCAATATGCTCTTTTCTTCCATTTTCTCTTGGCTAAACCCAAGAGCATGTGCAAGCTCGTGTGCAGCAACGCGAACGCTCCACGCCGTGTCAGTCATGTACTTTGGATCAAAGTTCATGGCGCCAATAGAGGGACGAGAATCACCCCATGTGATACATGTGGCCGCCCACACAGCCCTGCTTTTAGCACTTGATGGCCTAGCAGCGGCGTAGATGATAAACTCAGCGTCAGTCACACCACCAGACATGTGTTCAGTAGAAATCGTAAATTGTTCGCAAGGGCTTACCATATTCCTCGGAAACTCTATTTTATCAGCAGTGGGTTTCACAATTAGCCGCTCAGCGTGCAGTTTGACAGCACCGGGGATAATCTTTTGAGTGTACAGTTGTTTCTTTTCCTGCAAAAACATATGCCCTGCTTCACAGCTTACCTTTCCCCCAAGACAGTTTCGCATGTTTCCCCAGCCTTTTCGCAGAACATCTTCTTCCATGCTTTAGTGCTCTCCAGATCCCCCGTGAACACCTTGATGCGGATCGGCCTCCAGTCACTGTCGTCATCCTGTGTGGCGACGGTGTACGTCTGCATCGCGCCCTGTGCCTTGCGCGGCACCTCACGCACCACCGCAGTCGGCAGCGGGCCGCTCCTTCTCATCATCACGTCAAACCCACAGCGGTATTGTGTGGCGGGAGCAGCAGCGGCAATACACCGACTGGCGCTGTACACCAGCAGCAACACCACCAATGGGAGAAGCGGCGTGGCGTGGCGTGGCGTGGCTGGCGCATGGCCTGAGGAAATTGCATTTCTTTGCTTCGTGTGAGAAGCAGCAGCAGCAGCAGCAGTGCAGCCTGGCTGTGGGAGGAGAGAGGCAAAGAAAAAAGAGGGAGGAGAATAAGAAAGCAGTTTAGTGCCCGTGATGCGTCAGGATGCGGCACAAGCAGCGGAGCAACAGGAGACCACAGAGGCAGCCACACGCACCGCGTGCGCACCGACTCCATCAAAGGGAAAACCGTCAATCCACCGTCGAGGGAACGTCCATCACCGTCGCACGCATTCCTCATCGGCCGCAACGCTCCCTACACGCGGAGTGTTTGGTCTGCTCTCATCGTGGTGTCGCAGTATTTGTCTGACCGGCCACGCAACAGCCACCACTTGCACAGCGCTCTCCCTTTCTATCCCAACAGCTCATAGGGGTGACGCCACCGCACGGCAACCTCATTACGATGGGCAGCCCTGAAGCGGGAATGGAAAGACTCATGCGTGCAAATATGTTTTTACTGTTTCTCTCGGGATGCTCAAAAACAAGCGTGACGGCGTTGCAATTATCATGACCGTTTCTTCCGCACCGCCACTGTCCAAAAGGTTACTGTGAGCCCACGGCGTGGAAGTCACCGTGTCCGCCGCTGATCTCTCCACCGGCCGTTTCAACACTGTGGATGTGAGCGTGGCCAAAGGCAACCACAACCGCCGACACACAGGGGCCCATAGTGTCCGCCGTGAACATCCGCAGCGTGCGTGCGTGTCTGCGCATGTGCTTGTGTGTTCGTCAGCGCCTATACTTACGAAGCAGCTGTGTGGCATAAGAGAATCATAAGAAAACAACAGCAAAAAGAAGCGGATAGCACACACACAAATCACTCATATCATCACACACAAACACACACACGCAGCCCGCGGAATGGGTGCACTCAACCACAAAACAATGAAAAACAAAACAAAAAGCCGAAGCGTGGGACGACCAGCGCACACACTCTCCCATTGCTCCCGTAAAGCAAAACACACACACAGGGAGAGAGAGAGAGAGAGAGGTCGCCCACTCAATGCAATAAAAACAAAAACAGAAACAGTTACGGTGCTCCGCCCATGCAGCCAGGCAGAACGGCAGCGGTGCGTGTGGTACAAAAGAGAGCACCAACGGGCCTGCATGGGTGTGCATGCAATATATACAATGGGCACATTATGTGTGTGCCTCGTGGGGTGAGGTGAGGGCGAGAGTCCATGCAAGGGGACACACACAGAGAGTGAGTAAAAGACGAGTGTGTGTGCGGGCGGTGCATGGCGCTCTCTCACTCACTCTCACGCGGCCACCACCACAGCAGCAGCCGCACAAGCAACAAGAAGCAAAAGAGGGGAGGTGGTGTGGGAGACCGCGGTGGTGCTGCCGCTGTCGCCATCTTTCGTCACATTTTCTCCTTGGCGTTTTTCTGCTTCCGCGGCAGCCGGAGATGGAGCATTCTTGGGAGTGTCCGTTCCAGTGAATACTTCCCCCCGAAGTGGAGAATGACTGCCATCGGAAGATGACTCAGTTGCTTCTTCTTGACTGCCGGCCGATGTACTCTGTGCGGCAACCGCTGTGGATGCATCGGTGCTCGTAGTGTCATTCTCATCTACTGGCGGTTTTGTTTCTTGTTGGGTTTCCGTATTCTGCAATTCCGTACTTGATGCTTCCGTTGAGTCCTCCTCATTGTCTTTTGATTTCGTATTTTGTGTCGCTGGTAATTCTGCTGTGTTGGATTTTTCCAAATCCTGATTTTCCACTTTTGACTTTTCCAACTTTTCTTGACTTCCGCAATCCGACGCCTCCTCTCCGCAACCCGTTTTACTATTTTCTGAATCAGCAGGAAGAGAAGGAACAACAGAAGAAACCGCGGAACCGGAAGAACCAGTAACACCGGCAGGACCACCACCACCACCACCAGGAGCAGCAGCAGCAGGATCAGTAACACCAGTAGGACCACCACCAGCAGCAGCAGCAGGACCAGCAGGACCAGTAGCAGCAGGAACACCAGCACCTGGAACAGCACCTGTCGGAGAAGCAGCAGGGCCCGGAGAACCTCCGCTTCCAACTCCAGAACCAGATTCTGGAGCAGTGTCTGAGGATAATTTAATGTCATCCTGAGAAACGTCCGTCAATTGCTGAACTTCGGCTTGTATGGCAGGGATAGGCAGTGCTGACCGCAAAGGCGGCATCGGCATGTATTTATTACATCCGTTCGGCACATACGATGTATTCATACCCAACACTCCCGACGCCATGCAGCCACCCAGTGCCTTGTTGTCGAGGTCCCTCGCATAAACACCGCCGGCACCGCACCACAGCACGCAGAGGGCACACACCAGCAGCACACGGCCAGTCATCATCATCGCCATCATCACTCCTGTCAATTGCGTGCAGCCTTCAGCACAAACTAACTCCCCGCCACCGCACAGTAACAAATGATAGCAGCAGCAACAAACACACAATGAGGCAGTTGGAATTGGTACGACTGCAGAACTCGCACACCGCCGCGCAAACAGAAAGCTAAAAAAAGCAGGAAAAAACACAAAAAACAATTTGAGTGTCCGGCAGGGCTCCCGGAAACAATGAAGAAAATTCATTCAGCAGAATTTTTATTTCATGCGCTAAGCAGCGCAATAAAACGGCCTTGTGCTTCTGTACATACATATTGCCTGCACAAAGAAAACGAAATTAAAATAAAAATAAAAACTGATTGTACTGCTTCACGAGCCCACACAACATCCCTCACATTTCATGCGGCATCCGGCCTCTTCCTCCAATCCCCGTTCCTGCAGTCCGTGGGACGCACGGCAGCGGAGCCGGCACCGCGTGTGGGCAACAACAAAAAAGAAACACACAAGAGAGGGAAACACTTCGCCCATTCCAGTGCACATCAACCGAACATTAAATAATGAGGAGAAAAAAAGGGTACTTATCACTCCAGAGGAAAAAGCATCAAAAAGAACATTACAAAGAAGAAAAAAGGGAAAAACAGTAACAAAAAAGAAAAAAGGTTTAAAAAGCGATCTGCAAATCATTAAAAAAGAACAGAAAAAACAGTGACATGAAAACCGCAAAGTATGCGGCAAATATCCCCCGTGGGGAGTCACAATTCCACCCTCTTTCGCTCGAAGGACTACCACAACCCCACACAGTTCCAGCAGCAGCAGCAGCAACGCCCGAGACACGCACACACGCGCAGTGCGGTCGCCAGTTGAATCGCGTGGTATCAAATTCACGTCGTCAAACAGGGCGAGGCGGCCGTCTGGACTCACGCCGCTCCAGATCGCGCAGGGTCACATTTCTTGATGCCGTTTTGGTGTTCCGGGGACGTTGTGACCATTCATTCCTCCCGCAATTTTCCCAGGAACGTGCTCGCCGCTGCCGTCAACGGCTTCACTCTTACGGGCATCCCTCGAGCCCACTGACATCCTCAACGCGGTGGCGGGGTGCAGTCTTCGTCACGAATGCATTCGGATCCATTTCCATGTTCCGACTCATGGCAATGCTAGGCTTCCTCTTGGGTGGTGTTGGAGCCACGTTTTCTTTCGGATCGGTTGCAATGCGAGGCTTTTTCCTAGACGTGTTGGTCTCCGTGTTGGATGCGGGACTCGGATCGACGGTGTTGGGTGCGTAAGCCGCGGCAGACTGTCGCCAATCCTCGTTTTGACGTGACGGCTCGGCACTGACTTGCGGCGCAGTTGTCCCAGCGGATTTTCTCTCATCCTTCCCTTCACGGGGTGGTGGGTGACAGATGCCCGTCTGGTCAGCATCGCTGCTCCGTGCAAGCACAGGAATAGTTCCGTCGGAAGAAAATTGACGCCACCACAATTCATAAAGGCCGGCGTATTTATGTGACGTCACATTCATCGTGAAGGCAACGGTGGCCCCTTCCCCTTTCGTTGCACAGCTGGCAGCACAGTTGCTACATGTGTACACCGCATTGGCCACATGAAACACAGCACCCAGCTCACCATTTCTACTATGCATGCGCACATCAAAGCCACTGAAAGTACAATTCTCATGCTGAGCCTCAGCACCGGCAGCAGAAGACTTCGTCCACGCCCACACACACCCCCACGCACGCGATAGCTCAGGCTGCCGTCACTCGGAGGACACGACACATCCACTGCCACAACCACCGCATCCGCATCACCAGATACATGTCCAGGACTCCCAGCAGCCGTCACGCACACGGACGAGAAGCAGCAGCAGCACAAGAGCGCAATGACCAACACGGCGCCGCACCGTCACCCGTAGTGGAGTCGCTGGAGTCAGTCAGCTGATCTGTGGGACAGAAGAAAAAGAACGGAACAAGAGGGAGAGAAACAGAGCACGGCGGATACAGCGAGAGAGAGAGCAGACAAAATGAAGAGAGGGCAGCAGGCCAAGTAGCACAGTTCACACACCACGAGACGGCACCCACCACCATCTCCCCCCGCTCATTTCCACAACCCCAAGGAAGTGGCCGAAAGCCCCACGGCCACCACACAACACACACGGCGCAAGCAAACCCTCAGCCATTAATGGCGCGGCGACATGAATTTACACTGCCATCCAGTCCTCACTGGAACACGGAGCCCAATTCAACGCAGCCACAGGAAAAAAAACTCGGGCTGCGCACTCCCTCCCTCCTCCCTTCTCCACATGGCCACGGGAGAAGACAACAGCCGCCACACGCAGCTGCCAGCATGCACCACAAAAGAAGCATTCAAACCCACTGCAATGTGCATCTTGTGTGCGTGTGTGGTTGTGTGTGCCCGCAGAAGCACAAAGCAAAATATTAAAAAAGAGGGAGCGGAGTATGCGGAGAGACGCAAAAAAATTTACAGCGGAGGTGCATGGCGGAAACAACTACAAGAAGACCGCTCAAACTCATGACTGCACTGCAGCCCAAGCAGTGGCAACCCAGACAAAATTTATTTAAAACAAATTAAACGCTCCCCCTTCATCCCATACAAACTCCACCGCACAAAATAATTATATTAGAAAAGAAATCGTCCATCACTGTTCCACACAAATTTAAAAGTAAGAAAATTCGCCTGGCTGCCGTGTGGCCCCACCAAACTGTCTGCATATATTTTGCTCACAAAAGAAAATTAAAAAGATATTTACATGTCTTTCGGGTGTCTGACCCTCTGTGTGCCCGCACATCGTTTACATTTCATGGCGTCATCTGCGCGTTGCTGCTCCCCTCAGCCCTTTCATCGGCGCGTGAGGGCGGCCCGCAGCGCACAGTCACTCTTCTTGTGTGTGGGGGGCGAGAGAAGCAAGAAAAAACATGACGGCAGTCGCGTCACTCCATCGGGAGAGTGAGCGCAGCAAAAGAAAAAAAAACATCGGGGGGAAAGAAATGCTCGCAAGACAGGCCCCGAAAGAAATGCCGGCGCGCAAAATAAACACGCAAAGCACGAAAGAATTCATTTAAAGAGCGGCAGGGCGTGGCTGTGTGTGTGTGTGTGGCGCTGCGGGTGTCTGCCCGCCCTGGCCGCAAAGAAAACAAAACAGGAGGGAAAGAAATGTGTGCTCCGCCCCACCGGCCCTTGTCGCACGCCCACACGTCGCGGCCCCTCCTCATGCGTGCAGCAGGCGAGGCGCACAGGGCCGTCGTCATGAGCGTGTCGGTGGGTGTGCGAGTGGAGCGGTTGGGCGGGAAACACACGGCACCCCTCACAGGAAGAGCGCAGCAGGAAACAATTACAAAGTAGGAAAGAAAAAACCGTCCATAGTGGCTGCCCTAAAGCAACAAGCAAAAGAAGGGAAATGATTTGCAAGAAAAAAGCAATACAATATAAAGAAAAAGCAACGAAAAATTTAAAAAGAAAACAAAAGAAAGTTGAGAGTCCAGAAGAACTCCCGGGAGGCGAAAAAAAAGAAAAGAAACATCTCTCAGCAAAAGTTTTCATTTCACGTGTCCCCAAAACACAGGGGAATGGGTGTGGGCGTACATTGCCCGCACAAAAATAAGTGATGAAGCATGAGAAAAGATCGCATTCCTCCACCAGCCCACACAACAACCCTCACATCCCATGCGGCATCCGGCCCGCTCCTCCACTCCTCGTTTGTGCAGTCCGTGGGACGCACAGCAGCGAGGCCGGCACCGCGTGTGGGTGGCAGAAGCAAACAAAAGAAGGAACTCGTCATCCACGACGGTGTACAGCAACCAGATAGTGGAAAAAAGACATAGCAAAAACATTTCCTAAATTGAGGTGGAGGATTTGCCCACAGGGCGTCAGGCAGAATAGACACACACATACAGGGGACGAGTCGCACCTTTCATCATTCGTGTGTGGCTGCTCCGCACCGCTGCCCAGCGGCACATGCAAGGGCGGTCAGCAGCAGCAGCAGTGGTGTGTGCACCCACGCAGTGGCGATGGCGCTGCTGTCCGACGTGCCGGGACCCTGCGCTCCAGTGGTGGCACTGTTGTTGGGCTCCTTCGTATATGTCGGTTTGCCGGACTGTGAGGCAGCACCGGCCGTGGCTGCACCGGAGGCCCCACCATTGCCGCTGGCGGGAGTGGCTGAGGGTGTTTGCGTCGTCCCGGATGCATCCGTTCTGCCAACCCCTTCGCCTGTTGGCAGCTGCGAAGTGTTACCGGCTTGTGGGTCCGCTGGGGATATCCCCTGTTCAATAGTCTGTTCCGATGATGAGGTCCCACTCGCAGCTGAACTCGAACTGCCTGCAGCCTGCCCCGCTGCGGGTGTCTCCACTGCTGTCACTTGTGCTGCCGGCGTTACTGCAGCGGCCTCTGGGGATCCACCGTTAGCCTTCTCAGGTGTCCTTTCAGCAGGAGTTTTTAACGAACAAACGCCTGAGGTGCTAACCGCAGCAGGATTAGAAGACTTATTATATTCCAGCCACTTCTTGTACACACCACTTTCGTTATTCGTCGGAAATTCCATCGTAAACGCGGTTTTATCCGAATTAGATGAAGTGCAGGATTCATTACATTTTGCAGCCGAGTACATCTGTTCGGCGAAGAGGCAGAGTGACTCATCGACAAGGCTGGGTTCCCCACGTGCCGAATCCAAAATAATAACAACAACACTGTCAGAGTGTTCAGATTTACCCAGACTATATTCAGTGTTCCCCTGATCAACAGTGTAGCCTCCACCACTCTCCTGATCAACATTGTAGTCATGAGCACCCTGCGAGCTTGAACACGTATTCCAAGTTGTCTGGCCGGGAAAGCGCCATTGCAACGGTTTGTTACTTTCCGCACACAAGACCTCCACCGACACGTTCACGGCAGAGGTACCGGAATACAAATCAGTTGATTTGTACAGCAGTCCCCGTCGCAGCCGCAGCCGCCACGCACACAGGAGCGCAGCAGCACAACAGCGCGAGGGACAACAGGGCGCACACCTCACGGCGCAGCGCAGTCGCCTTCATCACAGCAGTCATCATCCTTCCTAGTGTTGCTGGGGTCAGTCCGCTGATCTGCACACCGAGTGGGGAACTGAAAGACAGAACAAGAGAGAGAGAGAGAGAGAGAGAGAGAGGGAGGCGCAGCATGGACACACGCACAAAGAGAGCACACAGCATGGCAAGAGGCAGCCACAGCCCACACAGTCCACAGACTGCGAGACCGCACACACACAACACACACACCGCCAGCAGTCACCCACCATGGACAAGAAGGAGAGATCCACAACCTCATCCTCCTCCATCCCATTCTCAGAGCCAACGGATATGGCCACGTCCCCGCAGCCAGCACAAGGCGCCCACACCCAAACCACCAGCCACACGTGGAAGCGGATCCCCAACCATCCACGACGCGGCGACATGAATTTACACTGCCAACCCGCCCTCAACGGGATGCCGCGCCTCACTCCATGCGGTCACACGCGGTGCACCACACCCGCGGAAAAGGAGACTCGGGCTGCGCACTCCCTCCCTCCTCCCTGCTCCACATGGCCACGGAAGAGGACAACGGCCGCCACACGCAGCTGCCAGCATGCACCACAAAAGAAGCATTCAAACCCACTGCAATGTGCATCTTGTGTGCGTGTGTGTGCCCGCAGAAGCACAAAGCAAAATATTAGAAAAAAGGGAGCGGAGTATGCGGAGAGACGCACCAAAATGTACAGCGGAGTTGCATGGCGGAAACAACAACAAGAAGACCGCTCAAACTCATGACTGCACTGCAGCCCAAGCAGTGGCAACCCAGACAAAATTTATTTAAAACAAATCAAACGCTCCCCCTTCATCCCATACAAACTCCACCGCACAAAATAATTATATTAGAAAAGAAACCGTCCATCACTGTTCCACACAAATTTAAAAGTAAGAAAATTCGCCTGGCTGCCGTGTGGCCCCACCAAACTGTCTGCATATATTTTGCCCACAAAAGAAAATTGAAAAGATATTTGCATGTCTTTCGGGTGTCTGACCCTCTGTGTGTCCGCACATCGTTTACATTTCATGGCGTCATCTGCGCGTTGCTGCTCCCCTCAGCCCTTTCATCGGCGCGTGAGGGCGGCCCGCAGCGCACAGTCACTCTTCTTGTGTGTGTGGGGGGCGAGAGAAGCAAGAAAAAACATGACGGCAGTCGCGTCTCTCCATCGGGAGAGTGAGCGCAGCAAAAGAAAAAAAAACATCGGGGAGAAAGAAATGCTCGCAAGACAGGCCACGAAGGAAATGCCGGCGCGCAAAATAAACACGCAAAGCACGAAAGGATCCTTTGAAGAGCGGCAGGGTGTGGCTGTGTGTGTGTGTGTGTGGCGCTGCGGGTGTCTGCCCGCCCTGGCCGCAAAGAAAACAAAACAGGAGGGAAAGAAATGTGTGCTCCGCCCCACCGGCCCTCGTCGCACGCCCACACGTCGCGGCCCCTCCTCATGCGTGCAGCAGGCGAGGCGCACAGGGCCGTCGTCATGAGCGTGTCGGTGGGTGTGCGAGTGGAGCGGTTGGGCGGGAAACACACGGCACCCCTCACAGGAAGAGCGCAGCAGGAAACAATTACAAAGTAGGAAAGAAAAAACCGTCCATAGTGGTTGCCCTAAAGCAACAAGCAAAAGAAGGGAAATGATTTGCAAGAAAAAAGCAATACAATATAAAGAAAAAGCAACGAGAAATTTAAAAAGAAAACAAAAGAAAGTTGAGAGTCCAGAAGAACTCCCGGGAGGCGAAAAAAAAGAAAAGAAACATCTCTCAGCAAAAGTTTTCATTTCACGTGTCCCCAAAACACAGGGGAATGGGTGTGGGCGTACATTGCCCGCACAAAAATAAGTGATGAAGCATGAGAAAAGATCGCATTCCTCCACCAGCCCACACAACAACCCTCACATCCCATGCGGCATCCGGCCCGCTCCTCCACTCCTCGTTTGTGCAGTCCGTGGGACGCACAGCAGCGAGGCCGGCACCGCGTGTGGGTGGCAGAAGCAAACAAAAGAAGGAACTCGTCATCCACGACGGTGTACAGCAACCAGACAGTGGAAAAAAGACATAGCAAAAACATTTCCTAAATTGAGGTGGAGGATTTGCCCACAGGGCGTCAGGCAGAATAGACACACACATACAGGGGACGAGTCGCACCTTTCATCATTCGTGTGTGGCTGCTCCGCACCGCTGCCCAGCGGCACATGCAAGGGCGGTCAGCAGCAGCAGCAGTGGTGTGTGCACCCACGCAGTGGCGATGGCGCTGCTGTCCGACGTGCCGGGACCCTGCGCTCCAGTGGTGGCACTGTTGTTGGGCTCCTTCGTATATGTCGGTTTGCCGGACTGTGAGGCAGCACCGGCCGTGGCTGCACCGGAGGCCCCACCATTGCCGCTGGCGGGAGTGGCTGAGGGTGTTTGCGTCGTCCCGGATGCATCCGTTCTGCCAACCCCTTCGCCTGTTGGCAGCTGCGAATTGTTACCGGCTTGTGGGTCCGCTGGGGATATCCCCTGTTCAATAGTCTGTGCCGATGATGAGGTCCCACTCGCAGCTGAACTCGAACTGCCTGCAGCCTGCCCCGCTGCGGGTGTCTCCACTGCTGTCACTTGTGCTGCCGGCGTTACTGCAGCGGCCTCTGGAGATCCACCGTTAGCCTTCTCAGGTGTCCTTTCAGCAGGAGTTTTTAACGGACAGACGCCTGGGGTGCTAACCGCAGAGTCTTTCGGAGGATTAGTTCTTTTGTTTTTTTCCCACTCCTTGTACACACCACTTTCGTTATTCGTCGGAAATTCCATCGTAAACGCGATTGTTTCCACACCGACGGACTTGCAGGATTCATTACATTTTGCAGCCGAGTAAATCTGTTCGGCCGAGAGGCACAGTAACTCACCGACACGGCCGGGATCCTCACTTATCGTATCAAAAATAATAAAATCAACACTGTCAGAGTGTTCAGATTTACCCAGACTATATTCAGTGTTCTGATCAACAGTGTAGCCTCCACCACTCTCCTTATCAACAGTGTAGTCATGAGCACCCTGTGGGAGCGCACACGTATTCCAAGTTGTCTGGCCAGGGAAGCGCCATTGCAACTTATTCTCACTGTCCGCACACGAGACCTCCACCGACACGTTCACGGCAGAGGTACCGGAATACAAATCAGTTGATTGTACAGCAGTCCCCGTCGCAGCCGCAGCCGCCACGCACACAGGAGCGCAGCAGCACAACAGCGCGAGGGACAACAGGGCGCACACCTCACGGCGCAGCGCAGTCGCCTTCATCACAGCAGTCATCATCCTTCCTAGTGTTGCTGGGGTCAGTCCGCTGATCTGCACACCGAGTGGGGAAGTGAAAGACAGAACAAGAGGGAGAGGGAGGCGCAGCATGGACACACGCACAAAGAGAGCACACAGCATGACAAGAGGCAGCCACAGCCCACACAGTCCACAGACTGCGAGACCGCACACACACAACACAAACACCGCCAGCAGTCACCCACCATGGACAAGAAGGAGAGATCCACAACCTCATCCTCCTCCATCCCATTCTCACAGCCAACGGATATGGCCACGTCCCCGCAGCCAGCACAAGGCGCCCACACCCAAACCACCAGCCACACGTGGAAGCGGATCCCCAACCATCCACGACGCGGCGACATGAATTTACACTGCCATCCCGCCCTCAACGGGATGCCGCGCCCCACTCCATGCGGTCACACGCGGTGCAACACACCCGCGGAAAAGGAGACTCGGGCTGCGCACTCCCTCCCTCCTCCCTGCTCCACATGGCCACGGAAGAGGACAACAGCCGCCACACGCAGCTGCCAGCATGCACCACAAAAGAAGCATTCAAACCCACTGCAATGTGCATCTTGTGTGCGTGTGTGCCTGCAGAAGCACAAAGCAAAATATTAGAAAAAAGGGAGCGGAGTATGCGGAGAGACGCACCAAAATGTACAGCGGAGGTGCATGGCGGAAACAACAACAAGAAGACCGCTCAAACTCATGACTGCACTGCAGCCCAAGCAGTGGCAACCCAGAGAAAATTTATTTAAAACAAATCAAACGCTCCCCCTTCATCCCATACAAACTCCACCGCACAAAATAATTATATTAGAAAAGAAACCGTCCATCACTGTTCCACACAAATTTAAAAGTAAGAAAATTCGCCTGGCTGCCGTGTGGCCCCACCAAACTGTCTGCATATATTTTGCCCACAAAAGAAAATTAAAAAGATATTTACATGTCTTTCGGGTGTCTGACCCTCTGTGTGTCCGCACATCGTTTACATTTCATGGCGTCATCTGCGCGTTGCTGCTCCCCTCAGCCCTTTCATCGGCGCGTGAGGGCGGCCCGCAGCGCACAGTCACTCTTCTTGTGTGTGTGGGGGGCGAGAGAAGCATGAAAAAACATGACGGCAGTCGCGTCTCTCCATCGGGAGAGTGAGCGCAGCAAAAGAAAAAAAAACATCGGGGAGAAAGAAATGCTCGCAAGACAGGCCACGAAAGAAATGCCGGCGCGTAAAATAAACACGCAAAGCACGAAAGAATTCATTTAAAGAGCGGCAGGGCGTGGCTGTGTGTGTGTATGTGGCGCTGCGGGTGTCTGCCCGCCCTGGCCGCAAAGAAAACAAAACAGGAGGGAAAGAAATGTGTGCTCCGCCCCACCGGCCCTCGTCGCACGCCCACACGTCGCGGCCCCTCCTCATGCGTGCAGCAGGCGAGGCGCACAGGGCCGTCGTCATGAGCGTGTCGGTGGGTGTGCGAGTGGAGCAGTTGGGCGGGAAACACACGGCACCCCTCACGGGAAGAGCGCAGCAGGAAACAATTACAAAGGGGAAGAGTAGAAAATAAAAAAGCGTCCATAGTGATTGCCCCCAAAATCAAAAAAAAGAAGGAATAGGGGGAGTGAGAGATAAAAGAAAATGAAATAAAAGAAGAACGAAACAAGAAAAAAAAGAAGCAAAAAAAAAAAAAAAAAAAAAAAAAAGAATTAAAATACGCGCAAAAAACAAGAAAAAAATTGGCAGGAATTTTTTCCCGGGGAACTAATTCTGTGCAGGGGAGGCCGCAATTGTCCCACGCGGCAGCCAGTCACTCCTCACAGAGCGGCAAACCCCCACAGTCCCAACAGAAGAAAAAGCAACGGCACCGCCCTGCTCCCACGCATGGTGCCGGCATCACCTGTTGTTTCTCCAACGGCAGGGATGTTCGAAGCCGTCGCCCACCCCACACTTCCCTGCAATGAATTCGCCGGCACTTGCTGTGTAGTGGCAGATGCCTCCACCGCTGTCATTTGTTCTGCTTCACTTTCTTGTTGAGGCTGCTTCGATGCCGCTTGCACCACTGGAGCTTCAGAATTTTTACCTGGAGGAGACGCTTCTGCAGTGGACGCTTCTTCACTGGGTCCCTCTTCAGACGAGTGCTCCGCAGCAGGCAAATCGGCAGGAGACGCCTTTGTACGAGCTTCCGCTCCGGGAGACAACGCCGGAGCAACCACAGCCGCTTCTCTTTCCTCTCCTCGCTCGTCCCGCTTATCATCATCCAATACGCTCGGAATGACAATACTGCTGCCGTTGCCGGCAATGGTACACACCTCGCCGTACTTCGGGCACTTGATCTTTCCATCTTGCTTAGAATCATTCAATGTCACTGAGACTTGAGTGTCCTCGGGGCAAGAATGAAAATCACTGCTGCCGAGGTACTTCACCTTCACTGTTCCCCCCTCACACGACACCTGCGCGCACACTCCCTTGACGCTTTTATTTTCACGGTTAACATTCGTCTCCAGTAATTCCGCGTCCAGGCACCACGAGCCACCGCCAGTCAGCGACCCAGGGAGAGAAGTCACAGTCACGTCCGAGCACGCATTGTGCCTTGTCCCAGACGATGTTTCGTTAAAGTACAAAGAAACAACAGGGCAAACGTCCTTATCCGCAGGATTCCCCTTGTTTTCAGCGATGTTTGCGGTGCACGTCCCGACGTGACGGCGGTCAGAGGTGCAGCGAAGTGTCTCATCGTCATTAGTATCGCAGAACATGTGAGGATAAGTGCTGGCGAGTCTTTGGGTTTCACTGCAATTCTTCTCCAGGAAGTTGCAGCCACTGCGGTGGCCCCAGCTCATCGGCTCCGCCATGCTCCAATTCACGCGGTAGTATCCCATATCCGCGAGCACCGCCATCGTCAGATCCGTGTATTAGCCGGCACCGACTGTGGGAGCCATCAGCTCGTCCCGCGCGTGGCGTTCCTTCCAGTGAGGGATCCTTCTTGCCGATGCACCATCTTCGTCCTCCAGCTCCATTCCCTCGAGAGAGTTACAACCAAAGTGGGCTCGCGTCTTCGCCTTAACGTGATTCCCCGCCACCACCTTACGCCGCATCCCACGCACAATGTATTCAGAGTTCAATATGCTCTTTTCTTCCATTTTCTCTTGGCTAAACCCAAGAGCATGTGCAAGCTCGTGTGCAGCAACGCGAACGCTCCACGCCGTGTCAGTCATGTACTTTGGATCAAAGTTCATGGCGCCAATAGAGGGACGAGAATCACCCCATGTGATACATGTGGCCACCCAAACAGCCCTGCTCTCAGCACTTGATGGCCTAGCAGCGGCGTAGATGATAAAGTCAGCATCAGACACACCGTCTCTTATGTGCTCACTAAAAGAATTAAAGTGGTTACACGGTTCATTCAGACCCCTCGGAAACTCTATTTTATCAGCAGTGGGTTTCACAATTAGCCGCTCAGCGTGCAGTTTGACAGCACCGGGGATAATCTTTTGAGTGTACAGTTGTTTCTTTTCCTGCGAAAATACATGCCCTGCTTCACAGCTTACCTTTCCCCCAAGACAGTTTCGCATGTTTCCCCAGCCTTTTCGCAGAACATCTTCTTCCATGCTTTAGTGCTCTCCAGATCCCCCGTGAACACCTTGATGCGGATCGGCCTCCAGTCACTGTCGTCATCCTGTGTGTCGACGGTGTACGTCTGCATCGCGCCCTGTGCCTTGCGCGGCACCTCACGCACCACCGCAGTCGGCAGCAAGCCGCTCCTCCTCATCATCGCGTCAAACCCACAGCGGTATTGTGTGGCAGGAGCAGCAGCGGCAATACACCGACTGGCGCTGTACACCAGCAGCAACACCACCAATGGGAGAAGCGGCGTGGCGTGGCTGGCGCATGGCCTGAGCAAATTGCATTTCTTTGCTTCGTGTGAGTAGCAGCAGCAGCAGCAGCAGCAGTGCAGCCTGGCTGTGGGAGGAGAGAAGCAAAGAAAAAAGAGGGAGGAGAATAAGAAAGCAGTTTAGTGCCAGTGATGCGTCAGGATGCGGCACAAGCAGCGGAGCAACAGGAGACCACAGAGGCAGCCACACGCACCGCGTGCGCACCGACTCCATCAAAGGGAAAAACCGTCAATCCGTCGTCGAGGGAACGTCCTTCACCGTCGCACGCATTCCTCATCGGCCGCAACGCTCCCTACACGCGGAGTGTTTGGTCTGCTCTCATCGTGGTGTCGCAGTATTTGTCTGACCGGCCACGCAACAGCCACCACTTGCACAGCGCTCTCCCTTTCTATCCCAACAGCTCATAGGGGTGACGCCACCGCACGGCAACCTCATTACGATGGGCAGCCCTGAAGCGGGAATGGAAAGACTCATGCGTGCAAATATGTTTTTACTGTTTCTCTCGGGATGCTCGAAAACAAGCGTGACGGCGTTGCAATTATCATGACCGTTTCTTCCGCACCGCCACTGTCCAAAAGGTTACTGTGAGCCCACGGCGTGGAAGTCACCGTGTCCGCCGCTGATCTCTCCACCGGCCCACGAACACACCGGCCGTTTCCAACACTGTGGATGTGAGCGTGGCCAAAGGCAACCACAAGCGCCAACACACAGGGGCCCATAGTGTCCGCCGTGACCGTCCGCAGCGTGCGTGCGTCCTCAGCGTTTACGCCGCTACACAGCGTGTGCCACATGGTGTGCGTGTCTGCGCATGTGCTTGTGTGCTCGTCAGCGCCTATACTTGCGAAGCAGCTGTGCGGCACAAGGGAATCCAAAGAAAACAACAGCAAAAAAGAAGCGGATAGCACACACACAAATCACTCATATCATCACACACAAACACACACACGCAGCCCGCGGAATGGGTGCTCTCAACCACAAAACAATGAAAAACAAAACAAAAAGCCGAAGCGTGGGACGACCAGCGCACACACTCTCATTGCTCCCGTAAAGCAAAACACACACACAGGGAGAGAGAGAGAGAGAGGTCGCCCACTCAATGCAATAAAAAGAAAACAGAAACAGTTACGGTGCTCCGCCCATGCAGCCAGGCAGGACGGCAGCGGTGCGTGTGGTACAAAAGAGAGCACCAACGGGCCTGCATGGGTGTGCATGCAATATATACAATGGGCACATTATGTGTGTGCTTCGTGGGATGAGGTGAGGGCGAGAGTCCATGCAAGGGGACACACACAGAGAGTGAGTGAAAGACGGGTGTGTGTGCGGGCGGTGCATGGCTCTCTCTCACTCACTCTCACGCGGCCACCACCACAGCAGCAGCCGCACAAGCAACAAGAAGCAAAAGAGGGGAGGTGCTGTGGAAGACCGCGGTGCTGCTGTCGCTGTCGCCATCTTTCGTCACATTTTCTCCTTGGCGTTTTTCTGCTTCCGCGGCAGCCGGAGATGGAGCATTCTCGGGAGTGTCCGTTCCAGTGAATACTTCCCCCTGAAGTGGAGAATGACTGCCATCGGAGGATGACTCAGTTGCTTCTTCTTGACTGCCGGCCGATGTACTCTGTGCGGCAACCGCTGTGGATGCATCGGTGCTCGTAGTGTCATTCTCATCTACTGGCGGTTTTATTTCTTGTTGGGTTTCCGTATTCTGCAATTCCGTACTTGATGCTTCCGTTGAGTTCTCCTCATTGTCTTTTGATTTCGTATTTTGTGTCGCTGGAGGTTTTTGTGTTTTGGATTCCTCCAATTCCTGATTTTCCACTTTTGACTTTTCCAACTTTTCTTGACTTCCGCAATCCGACGCCTCCTCTCCGCAACCCGCATTACTTTTTTCTGAACCAGCAGGAAGACCAAGAGAAACAGCATTAGAATTAGCAGCAGGAAAAGAAGAAGGACCATCAGAAGAAACCGCGGCACCAAGAACATCCGTGGCACCGGAAGAACCAGTATTACCACCAGGACCACCAGTAACACCGGCAGGACCAGTAGGACCAGGAACGCCACCAGGAGCAGGAGGAGCAGGACCAGCAGCACCTGAAACAGCAGGACCACCAGCACCTGGAACAACATTTGGACCAGCAGCAGGAGCAGTAGGGCCCGGAGAACCTCCGCTTCCAACTCCAGAACCAGATTCTGGAGCAGTGTCTGAGGTTGAATTGGTCCCATCCTGAGTAGTAACACTTACCTGCTCAACTTCGGCTTGTATGGCAGGGATAGGCAGTGCTGACCGCAAAGGCGGCATCGGCATGTATTTATTACATCCGTTCGGCACATACGATGTATTCATACCCAACACTCCCGACGCCACACAGCCACCCAGTGCCTTGTTGTCGAGGTCCCTCGCATAAACACCGCCGGCACCGCACCACAGCACGCAGAGGGCACACACCAGCAGCACACGGCCAGTCAACATCATCGCCATCATCACTCCTGTCACTTGCGAGTAGCCTTCAGCACAAACTAATACCCCGCCACCGCACAGTAACAAATGATAGCAGCAGCAACAAACACACAATGAGGCAGTTGGAATTGGTACGACTGCAGAACTCGCACACCGCCCCGCAAACAGAAAGCTAAAAAAAGCAGGAAAAAACACAAAAAACAATGAGTGTCCGGCAGGGCTCCCGGAAACAATGAAGAAAATTCATTCGGCAGAATTTTTATTTCATGCGCTAAGCAGCACAATAAAACGACCTTGTGCTTCTGTACATATTGCCTGCACCAAGAAAAAGAAATTAAAATAAAAATAAAAACTGATTGTACTGCTTCACGAGCCCACACAACATCCCTCACATTTCATGCGGCATCCGGCCTCTTCCTCCAATCCCCGTTCCTGCAGTCCGTGGGACGCACGGCAGCGGAGCCGGCACCGCGTGTGGGCAACAACAAAAAAGAAACACAAAAGAGAGGGAAGCACTTCGCCCATTCCAGTGCACATCAACCGAACATTAAATAATGAGGAGAAAAAAAGGGTACTTATCACTCCAGAGGAAAAAGCATCAAAAAGAACTTTACAAAGAAGAAAAAAGGGAAAAACAGTAACAAAAAAGAAAAAAGGTTTAAAAAGCGATCTGCAAATCATTAAAAAAGAACAGAAAAAACAGTGACATGAAAACCGCAAAGTATGCGGCAAATATCCCCCGTGGGGAGTCACAATTCCACCCTCTTTCGCTCGAAGGACTACCACAACCCCACACAGTTCCAGCAGCAGCAGCAGCAACGCCCGAGACACGCACACACGCGCAGTGCGGTCGCCAGTTGAATCGCGTGGTATCAAATTCACGTCGTCAAACAGGGCGAGGCGGCCGTCTGGACTCACGCCGCTCCAGATCGCGCAGGGTCACATTTCTTGATGCCGTTTTGGTGTTCCGGGGACGTTGTGACCATTCATTCCTCCCGCAATTTCCCAGGAACGTGCTCGCCGCTGCCGTCAACGGCTCCACTCTTACGGGCATCCCTCGAGCCCACTGACATCCTCAACGCGGTGGCGGGGTGCAGTCTTCGTCACGAATGCATTCGGATCCATTTCTATGTTCCGACTCATGGCAATGCTAGGCTTCCTCTTGGGTGGTGTTGGAGCCACGTTTTCTTTCGGATCGGTTGCAATGCGAGGCTTTTTCCTAGACGTGTCGGTCGCAGTGTTGGATGCGGGACTCGGATCGACGGTGTTGGGTGCGTAAGCCGCGGCAGACTGTCGCCAATCCTCGTTTTGACGTGACGGCTCGGCACTGACTTGCGGCGCAGTTGTCTCACCAGATTTTCTCTCATCCTTCCCTTCACGGGGTGGCGGCAACTGACAGATGCCCGTCTGGTCAGCATCGCTGCTCCGTGCAAGCACAGGAATAGTTCCGTCGGAAGAAAATTGACGCCACCACAATTCATAAGGGCCGGCGTATTTATGTGTCGTCACATTCATCGTGAAGGCAACGGTGGCCCCTTCCCCTTTCGTTGCACAGCTGGCAGCACAGTTGTTAGATGTGTGCACCGCATTGGCCACATGAAACACAGCACCCAGCGCACCATTTCTACTATGCATGCGCACATCAAAGCCACTGAAAGTACAATTCTCATGCTGAGCCTCAGCACCGGCAGCAGAAGACTTCGTCCACGCCCACACACACCCCCACGCACGCGATAGCTCAGGCTGCCGTCACTCGGAGCACACGACACATCCACTGCCACAACCACCGTATCCGCATCACCAGATACATGTCCAGGAATCCCAGCCGCCGTAACGCACACGGACGAGAAGCAGCGGCACAAGAGCCCAAGGAACAACACGGCGCCGCACCGTCACCCGTAGTGGAGTCGCTGGAGTCAGTCAGCTGATCTGTGGGACAGAAGAAAAAGAACGGAACAAGAGGGAGAGAAACAGAGCACGGCGGATACAGCGAGAGAGAGCAGACAAAATGAAGAGAGGGCAGCAGGCCAAGCAGCACAGTTCACACACCACGAGACGGCACCCACCACCATCTCCCCCCGCTCATTTCCACAACCCCAAGGAAGTGGCCGAAAGCCCCACGGCCACCACACAACACACACGGCGCAAGCAAACCCTCAGCCATTAATGGCGCGGCGACATGAATTTACACTGCCATCCCGCCCTCAACGGGATGCCGCGCCTCACTCCATGCGGTCACACGCGGTGCACCACACCCGCGGAAAAGGAGACTCGGGCTGCGCACTCCCTCCCTCCTCCCTTCTCCTTACGGCCACGGAAGAGGAAAACAGCCGCCACACGCAGCTGCCAGCATGCACCACAAAAGAAGCATTCAAACCCACTGCAATGTGCATCTTGTGTGCGTGTGTGGTTGTGTGTGCCCGCAGAAGCACAAAGCAAAATATTAGAAAAAAGGGAGCGGAGTATGCGGAGAGACGCACCAAAATGTACAGCGGAGGTGCATGGCGGAAACAACAACAACAAGAAGACCGCTCAAACTCATGACTGCACTGCAGCCCAAGCAGTGGCAACCCAGACAAAATTTATTTAAAACCAATCAAACGCTCCCCCTTCATCCCATACAAACTCCACCGCACAAAATAATTATATTAGAAAAGAAACCGTCCATCACTGTTCCACACAAATTTAAAAGTAAGAAAATTCGCCTGGCTGCCGTGTGGCCCCACCAAACTGTCTGCATATATTTTGCCCACAAAAGAAAATTAAAAGTATATTTACATTTCTTTCGGGTGTCTGACCCTCTGTGTGCCCGCACATCGTTTACATTTCATGGCGTCATCTGCGCGTTGCTGCTCCCCTCAGCCCTTTCATCGGCGCGTGAGGGCGGCCCGCAGCGCACAGTCACTCTTCTTGTGTGTGTGGGGGGCGAGAGAAGCATGAAAAAACATGACGGCAGTCGCGTCTCTCCATCGGGAGAGTGAGCGCAGCAAAAGAAAACAAAACATCGGGGGGAAAGAAATGCTCGCAAGACAGGCCACGAAGGAAATGCCGGCGCGTAAAATAAACACGCAAAGCACGAAAGAATTCATTTAAAGAGCGGCAGGGCGTGGCTGTGTGTGTGTGTGTGGCGCTGCGGGTGTCTGCCCGCCCTGGCCGCAAGGAAAACAAAACAGGAGGGAAAGAAATGTGTGCTCCGCCCCACCGGCCCTCGTCGCACGTACACACGTCGCGGCCCCTCCTCATGCGTGCAGCAGGCGAGGCGCACAGGGCCGTCGTCATGAGCGTGTCGGTGGGTGTGCGAGTGGAGCAGTTGGGCGGGAAACACACGGCACCCCTCACAGGAAGAGCGCAGCAGGAAACAATTACAAAGGGGAAGAGAAAAAACCGTCCATAGTGGTTGCCCTAAAGCAACAAGCAAAAGAAGAGAAATGATTTGCAAGAAAAAAGCAATACAATATATAGAAAAAGCAACGAGAAATTTAAAAAGAAAACAAAAGAAAGTTGAGAGTCCAGAAGAACTCCCGAGGGGCGAAAAAAAAAGGAAAAGAAACATCTCTCAGCAAAAGTTTTCATTTCACGTGTCCCAAAAACACAGGGGAATGGGTGTGGGCGTACATTGCCCGCACACAAATAAGTGATGAAGCATGAGAAAAGATCGCATTCCTCCACCAGCCCACACAACAACCCTCACATCCCATGCGGCATCCGGCCCGCTCCTCCACTCCTCGTTTGTGCAGTCCGTGGGACGCACAGCAGCGAGGCCGGCACCGCGTGTGGGTGGCAGAAGCAAACAAAAGAAGGAACTCGTCATCCACGACGGTGTACAGCAACCAGACAGTGGAAAAAAGACATAGCAAAAACACTTCCTAAATTGAGGTGGAGGATTTGCCCACAGGGCGTCAGGCAGAATAGACACACACATACAGGGGACGAGTCGCACCTTTCATCATTCGTGTGTGGCTGCTCCGCACCGCTGCCCAGCGGCACATGCAAGGGCGGTCAGCAGCAGCAGTGGTGTGTGCACCCACGCAGTGGCGATGGCGCTGCTGTCCGACGTGCCGGGACCCTGCGCTCCAGTGGTGGCACTGTTGTTGGCCTCCTTCGTATATGTCGGTTTACCGGACTGTGAGGCAGCACCGGCCGTGGCTGCACCGGAGGCCCCACCATTGCCGCTGGCGGGAGTGGCTGAGGGTGTTTGCGTCGTCCCGGATGCATCCGTTCTGCCAACCCCCTCGCCTGTTGGCAGCTGCGAAGTGTTACCGGCTTGTGGGTCCGCTGGGGATATCCTCTGCTCAATAGTCTGTGCCGATGATGAGGCCCCACTCGCAGCTGAACTCGAACTGCCTGCAGCCTGCCCCGCTGCGGGTGCCTCCACTGCTGTCACTTGTGCTGCCGACGTTGCTGCAGCGGCCTCTGGAGATCCACCGTTAGCCTTCACAGGTGTCCTTTCAGCAGGAGTTTTTAACGGACAGACGCCTGAGGTGCTAACCGCAGAGTCTTTCGGAGGATTAGTTCTTTTGTTTTTTTCCCACTCCTTGTACACACCACTTTCGTTATTCGTCGGAAATTCCATCGTAAACGCGGTTTTATCCGAATCAGATGAAGTGCAGGATTCATTACATTTTGCAGCCGAGTACATCTGTTCGGCCGAGAGGCACAGTAACTCACCGACACGGCCGGGATCCTCAATTACCGTATCAAAAAGAACACCAACTTCGTCAGACGTAACAATTACAGTGCGTTCTTCAGTGCCTTCCTCATCAACATAATAGCTTACAGCGATCTCATCAACAGTGTAGCCTCCACCACTCTCCTTATCAACAGTGTAGTCATGAGCGCCCTGTGGGAGCGCACACTTATTCCATTTTATCTGGCCGGGAAAGCGCCATTGCAACTTATTCTCACTGTCCGCACACGAGACCTCCACCGACACGTTCACGGCAGAGGTACCGGAATACAACTCAGTTGATTGTACAGCAGTCCCCGTCGCAGCCGCAGCCGCCACGCACACAGAAGCGCAGCAGCACAACAGCGCGAGGGACAACAGGGCGCACACCTCACGGCGCAGCGCAGTCGCCTTCATCACAGTAGCCATCATCCTTCCTAGTGTTGCTGGGGTCAGTCCGCTGATCCGCACACGGAGCGGGGAAGTGAAAGACAGAACAAGAGGGAAAGAGAGAGAGGGAGAGAGAGGCGCAGCATGGACACACGCACAAAGAGAGCACACAGCATGGCAAGAGGCAGCCACAGCCCACACAGTCCACAGACTGCGAGACCACACACACACACACTGCCAGCAGTCACCCACTATGGACAAGAATGAGAGATCCACAACCTCATCCTCCTCCATCCCATTCTCACAGCCAACGGATATGGCCACGTCCCCGCAGCCAGCACAAGGCGCCCACACCCAAACCACCAGCCACACGTCGAAGCGGATCCCCAACCATCCACGACGCGGCGACATGAATTTACACTGCCATCCCGCCCTCAACGGGATGCCGCGCCTCACTCCATGCGGTCACACGCGGTGCACCACACCCGCGGAAAAGGAGACTCGGGCTGCGCACTCCCTCCCTCCTCCCTTCTCCTTACGGCCACGGAAGAGGAAAACAGCCGCCACACGCAGCTGCCAGCATGCACCACAAAAGAAGCATTCAAACCCACTGCAATGTGCATCTTGTGTGCGTGTGTGCCCGCAGAAGCACAAAGCAAAATATTAGAAAAAAGGGAGCGGAGTATGCGGAGAGACGCACCAAAATGTACAGCGGAGGTGCATGGCGGAAACAACAACAAGAAGAAGACCGCTCAAACTCATGACTGCACTGCAGCCCAAGCAGTGGCAACCCAGACAAAATTTATTTAAAACCAATCAAACGCTCCCCCTTCATCCCATACAAACTCCACCGCACAAAATAATTATATTAGAAAAGAAACCGTCCATCACTGTTCCACACAAATTTAAAAGTAAGAAAATTCGCCTGGCTGCCGTGTGGCCCCACCAAACTGTCTGCATATATTTTGCCCACAAAAGAAAATTAAAAGGATATTTACATTTCTTTCGGGTGTCTGACCCTCTGTGTGCCCGCACATCGTTTACATTTCATGGCGTCATCTGCGCGTTGCTGCTCCCCTCAGCCCTTTCATCGGCGCGTGAGGGCGGCCCGCAGCGCACAGTCACTCTTCTTGTGTGTGTGGGGGGCGAGAGAAGCATGAAAAAACATGACGGCAGTCGCGTCTCTCCATCGGGAGAGTGAGCGCAGCAAAAGAAAAAAAAACATCGGGGAGAAAGAAATGCTCGCAAGACAGGCCCCGAAAGAAATGCCGGCGCGCAAAATAAACACGCAAAGCACGAAAGAATTCATTTAAAGAGCGGCAGGGTGTGGCTGTGTGTGTGTGTGTGGCGCTGCGGGTGTCTGCCCGCCCTGGCCGCAAGAAAACAAAACAGGAGGGAAAGAAATGTGTGCTCCGCCCCACCGGCCCTCGTCGCACGCCCACACGTCGCGGCCCCTCCTCATGCGTGCAGCAGGCGAGGCGCACAGGGCCGTCGTCATGAGCGTGTCGGTGGGTGTGCGAGTGGAGCGGTTGGGCGGGAAACACATGGCACCCCTCACAGGAAGAGCGCAGCAGGAAACAATTACAAAGTAGGAAAGAAAAAAAACGTCCATGGTGGTTGCCCTAAAGCAACAAGCAAAAGAAGGGAAATGATTTGCAAGAAAAAAGCAATACAATATAAAGAAAAAGCAACGAGAAATTTAAAAAGAAAACAAAAGAAAGTTGAGAGTCCAGAAGAACTCCCGAGAGGCGAAAAAAAAAGAAAAGAAACATCTCTCAGCAAAAGTTTTCATTTCACGTGTCCCCAAAACACAGGGGAATGGGTGTGGGCGTACATTGCCCGCACAAAAATAAGTGATGAAGCATGAGAAAAGATCGCATTCCTCCACCAGCCCACACAACAACCCTCACATCCCATGCGGCATCCGGCCTGCTCCTCCACTCCTCGTTTGTGCAGTCCGTGGGACGCACAGCAGCGAGGCCGGCACCGCGTGTGGGTGGCAGAAGCAAACAAAAGAGGGAACTCGTCATCCACGACGGTGTACAGCAACCAGACAGTGGAAAAAAGACATAGCAAAAACATTTCCTAAATTGAGGTGGAGGATTTGCCCACAGGGCGTCAGGCAGAATAGACACACACATACAGGGGACGAGTCGCACCTTTCATCATTCGTGTGTGGCTGCTCCGCACCGCTGCCCAGCGGCACATGCAAGGGCGGTCAGCAGCAGCAGCAGTGGTGTGTGCACCCACGCAGTGGCGATGGCGCTGCTGTCCGACGTGCCGGGACCCTGCGCTCCAGTGGTGGCACTGTTGTTGGCCTCCTTCGTATATGTCGGTTTACCGGACTGTGAGGCAGCACCGGCCGTGGCAGCACCGGAGGCCCCACCATTGCCGCTGGCGGGAGTGGCTGAGGGTGTTTGCGTCGTCCCGGATGCATCCGTTCTGCCAACCCCTTCGCCTGTTGGCAGCTGCGAAGTGTTACCGGCTTGTGGGTCCGCTGGGGATATCCCCTGTTCAATAGTCTGTGCCGATGATGAGGCCCCACTCGCAGCTGAACTCGAACTGCCTGCCGCCTGCCCCGCTGCGGGTGTCTCCACCGCTGTCACTTGTGCTGTCGACGCCGCTGCAGCGGCCTCTGGAGATCCACCGTTAGCCTTCACAGGTGCCTCCTCAGCAGGAGTTTTTAACGGACAGACGCCTGGGTTGCTAACCGCAGCAGAATTAGAAGACTTATTATATTCCAGCCACTTCTTGTACACACCACTTTCTTTATCCGTCAAATATTCCATCGTAAACGCGATTGTTTCCACACCGGCGGACTTGCAGGATTCATTACATTTTGCAGCCGAGTACATCTGTTCGGCCGAGAGGCACAGTAACTCACCGACAAGGCTGGGTTCCTCACTTGAAGAATCCAAAATAATAACAACAACACTGTCAGAGTGTTCAGTGTATTGAACGGCGCTTTGCTGACCGTCAGTCTTTCCAATGACAGTAGAGTATCCAGTGCTCCCCTGATCAACATTGTAGTCATGAGCGCCCTGTACGAGTGCACACGTATTCCAATCTTTCTGGCCGGGAAAGCGCCATTGCAACTTCTTGTTACTGTCCGCACACGAGACCTCCACCGACACGTTCACGGCAGGCCCTCCGGAATACAACTCAGTTGATTGTACAGCAGTCCCCGTCGCAGCCGCAGCCGCCACGCACACAGAAGCGCAGCAGCACAACAGCGCGAGGGACAACAGGGCGCACACCTCACGGCGCAGCGCAGTCGTCGTCATCACAGTAGTCATCATCCTTCCTAGTGTTGCTGGGGTCAGTCCGCTGATCCGCACACGGAGCGGGGAAGTGAAAGACAGAACAAGAGGGAAAGAGAGAGAGGGAGAGAGAGGCGCAGCATGGACACACGCACAAAGAGAGCACACAGCATGGCAAGAGGCAGCCACAGCCCACACAGTCCACAGACTGCGAGACCGCACACACACACACACACACATGCAAATATATATATTTATATATGTGCGTTCAGCAGCCAATAGAGGGCCCAAGGCGGTTCCGCACAACACATGACTTGTCGAGAAGAAAGGCCGGGGTTTCTGAGAGCGTCCCTCACAACGTACCCCTCACGGCAAGTCGTACGGTGGCAGCTTACGCGGCTGGATGGCACCTTTTTTTTTTTTTTTCCTCCCCTCCCGCCTACACAAAAAAGAGGAAGAGCCCACCAATGTGCGGTGACTGCTTGGGTTCAACTTACCCAACACCCCTCCACACTTCAGAGAAGTTTTCTTTTCCCCTAGTGCTCGTACACCAACACCAAACAAATGTACTCGCAAGACGCACACAAAAACAACAACAACAAACAGGCTCGCCTTAAAGTCACAAATTGGCAGTCATTAAAATGTCTCCTAAACCGAAAAAAAAAAGAAAAAAAAAAGAAAAAAATCCCCCTCGTTGAGGGCAGTAGTATTCGTCATATTATTATTATTAGTAGCAGAAGCAGCAGCTGGAGGTGGAATGAAGGAAGTAAAGAAAGCCGTTCTCGCTGCCTTTTCTTAATTTCTTCCAAAAGGGAAAAGAAAAACCAAAACAGTTCATTCAAGCGTTAAATAAATCGAGATATACCGACAATCCACTCTTTCCAGCGGTTATTTATCTTCAACCTGGGCGCAGATCCCCCTCCACAGGCTTCTAAAAGGAGAAGGATGATATCATGATGCATGCCTAGCGGACACATGTTGGAACAGAGCATTCTTTTTCGGGAACTACCACGGGAATAAAAGGAAGAAAAAAGAAAAGGAAAAAGAGAAAAAAACAAAAAACAAAAAACAAAAAAAAAAAAAAAAAAGGACGTGTCACATGATTGAGGAAACGGTGACCAATTGCGGCGCATGATTTCCCTAAAAAAGAATAACGTTTCAAATACTCACAACAACAACAACAATAATAATAATAAAATCAAATATTTCATCGGTATGTGCACATGTAAGCAGAACACTCAATAAAAACAACAACAACAACAACGTACATACACGATGAAACACAATAAAAAAAAAATGTATGAGGATTGAAGTTACCACCCGCAATGCTGAAGGTCCTCGCCAAGTGTCATGAGTGTCCTTGAATTCAACGGCACATATCCACACGTGAGAGATGGGGGAAACGGCTCCACCCCCAGCGCCGTCACGAGATCTCTTTTTGTCACCAGAACGTACACCCTTGGAGGAGCGGACTCATTCGATGTAAAGGCAAACCTGTAGCCCTCGCCGACAAGTACATTTCGTCGGTATTTGAACGTGGTGGTGGTGTGGGCTCCGTGATTGGTTTGGCTGTTACCTGCTTGGCTGGATGAGTCGCCACTTACCGTGGACATTTGACTTTGGTGTTGCTGCTGCTTTCGGCTACTTCCCCCCTCAACATCTTCCTTCGTTTTACCGTCTATTCGCACGCATACGGGAATGGCGTAGCCTGGCAGGGCGGCGGAACCACCATTCGCTCCAGAGAGCAGGCCGTGCAGTTCATTCTGCAGGAATAATTTCTCGTCATGAAGTGTCATCAGCAGGAGGTTGGCGTTGATCTCTTCCTGGGAGGCCGACGATCCCAGGCGGGCTGCCTCTAACGGTGTGAGCGACAACTTCACCATGCCCGCACGCCCCTCGCGGCCGGGGATTTCGACGCCGTACACAACAGCGTCCCGCACCGCTGCTAGCCGTCCCACCACGCCGTTCATGATGTCCATCACTTCCGTCGTGGACACATTTTCGCCTTTCCAGCGGAATGTTTCGCCGACGCGATCCACAAACGAGACAAACCCCATCGCGTCAAACCTCACGAGGTCACCTGAAAGGAAATAGGCATCGTTTTTCCGAAGGATACCTCTAATCACATTCTTCCGCGTCTCCGCGTCACTGTGGTACCCGTCAAAGCGTCGGAGCCCAAACATATCAAAGCCCTGAATGATTTCACCGACAATCTCGCCCGTCTCGCCCACGCTGCAGTACGCACCCTTCCCTTTCGGAGAACGGCGCCACACCTCACCCCGCTCGAAATCGTACTTTAAAACACGGAACGGAAACAACGGATTAAACTGTGTGGAGAGCCAACGGATTGGCGCAGGAAAGAGCGGCAGGTGCCCCACGACGCCTGGAATGTCGAAGAGGTTAAGAAGAAATATATTTCCCTCCGTTGAGCTGTAAAACTCCACAACTTGCCCGATGCCGAGAAGTTTCTTACACTCTTCCCAGATGTCACGGCGCAAGCCATTACCGAAAGCAAAGGGGACCACCCATCGATCTTCCTTTTCTCTTTGTCTCTCAACGTCGTCTTGGATGCTGCCGCCGTCAAGGCCATTGAGGGGTTCGGTTGTCTCACCAGCGGTGGCGAGAGGACCATCCACTTTTTTCTTCTCATGGTGCAGCGCATAACGAAGTATTTCCCCAATGTACTGAAAAACAGTGACACGGTACTGTTGCAAGTCTTGTGTGAATCGAGAGGCGCTGAACTTACTGCGGATAATCATTCGGGCAGTCGGTGCCAGCCGCGGTTTCTTCCGCCGCTCACCTGCTTTTTTGCAAACACCTTGTGGCTCGAATTGATACGACGCAACAGAACCTGCTGCACGTTGCTGTACCTGTAAGGCTTGCAGAAGGTGCCCAATACAAAAGACGCACCCCACTGTGTGATACATCGGCAGACAGTTGTACACTGTGAGAACATTAAGTTCTTCGTCAAAGGATGGATAATCACATGAAAAAAACCGTTTAAACCTAAACCAACAACCACCTTCCTCGCGTCCAATGTTTTTTCTCTTGTGTTGCCTCAACAGAATCTCCTTCGTTTTCTCTCGCTGCGGAAGCACGGAGGAAAGGAATATGGCGGCAAAGAACCTCAAGTGACTGAATCGCGCCGCCTTGGGAAGTCCAGTCGTTCCAGAAGTGTAAATGTGCAACACCGGCATCACCGAACGAAACCGCAAAAGGGCCTTCTTTGTAACCTTCCGTATACGGGAGGCGTGTTGCTTCCACTGCTTCTCAGACGGTGCCGGTTCGCATACAGCCGGGGGAAAGGAAGAGATGCGCTCTGCCAGAATGGGGAACAAGCACGGCTGCGGCTCTAGTTGGTAGGGATGCACCACGAGATCAAACAAGTCCAAGGCCGTGGCATTGCTTTGCACACTGCATCGCTGCGCTTCATTGAAACGCCGCATCTCTTCGAGCATCCACGGCATCATTCCCTTCGTTGCCACCGGGGCACCTGGTGATGTTCCTCGCCAGAGAAACATCCTCTTGACACACGATGGAAGCACCACCGTCCTCCCTTTCTCTTTCGGTTGCCCTGTTATTTCCTGCGGTTCTCTCTCTACAGACTGGACCTCTTCATCGGGAAAAAGGAGCGGCACATACTTCTCATCCAGTACCAGAATCTCCGGCGCGGCACACTCCAGGGCGTGAAACAACATCCGATGGTTCGCGAGATTTGTGTTAATGAGGGCTGTGCTGCAATGATGATAAACCGTACTTCTCTTTGCCTCGTTACTCCTGTTGTTCTCCTCGTCCTCGTTTTCACTCCGTGGCCGCCTCCCTTCGTTATAGAGGGCATCCAGAAAGGTCATCCAAACACTCGCCTCAGATACAGCCATCCAGATGAGGTTAAATTCGGGAGAGTTGTCAAGCATTAGGGCAAGTGCATGAGGCCTCAGTTCCAAATGGGTACTATGAGAGGTCCTGGTGCACTTGGAGGGAGCAGGAGCAGCAGCATGTGTCAACCAGTACCACTCCCACGCCAAAGCCTCACTTAACAAATCCGTTAACCGCGTTGCCTCATCATACGTCACTTTTAATGGGGCACCACAAAGCTTCATTTTTGGGACGGCCGCATCTGTTGTCGCCATCTCAAACACCACCTGATGTTCCCGCTGCGCACAAGCGACAAATTGTGACTGCCTCCTAAATGCCTTGAGAAGTGTCATGCTTACGGACTGCCCATGTGTGATCTCTGCCATAGCGGCAACATCATGAAGTAAAGGAACGATGTGCTCGTTAATACCATCCGGAACAATAGAGTTCTCCTTCTTCTTCCAGCAATTGCAGCACGGCACAATCAATTTCCATGCATCCTTACAAATTAACTTTGCGTTCCGCATAGAGTTTCTTGCCTGCACGGCACCCAAAGAGCATCCCAGTTTTATATACTCAGCCGTCGTGATGTATGCGTAATGCGACATGATAACCCAATTCCATCTTCCTACCGTATTGACGGTGGTCGCCATCTCTTCCCTCCTGCAGTTTACCTAAGATATATATATATATATATATATATATCTTGGTGTTCTTCTTTTTATTTTTTGTTAATTCGATTTGGGCTCCTATTTTTTTCTCTTATTCTTTTATTTTATTATTTTTTTCTTTCTTTACCCGGCACCAGATCAATCCTAGATTCGACCACACATTACTAAAGGAAGAAACATAAAACAACAACAACAACAAACAAGAAAATACCCACAAATCACCCATTAGAATTTACATTGTACGCAAGAAGCCACATGCACGCATGTATAAACGTCACAAGTGTGTTATTTAGATGGGAAGATTCATTAGAGTAGTAACTAAAACAACAACAAAAACAACAACAACGCAGAATAATCTCCGTGGGCATTTTTGTCTTGTCATTACTTCTTTTCTTATACTTTGATCTCACAAAATACGTGTTTTATTTTCCTTTTTGATTGGTGTTACTTCCATTTTCTTTTTTCTTTTTTCTCTCTCTCTTTCCCTTTGCCTTCTCTTGTTGTCCCTGCAGGAAACCGGCAGTTGGTGGCCAGAGCACACACACACACACACACACAGAGATGTTGAGGGAAAGCATGTCAATACAAAAGGAAAATGAACCAAAGAAAAGGAGGAAAAACAAAACCAAAAAAAAAAAAAAAATCGATGCAGACCATCCAGCCATATATATATTCATTTGTTTGCTTTGCCCCCTTTTCCACGTGCGACCACACGCATCTCTCTTCGTGTATACAACTCTCTCTCTCTCTCTGTGTGTGTGTGTGTTTTTTTTTTTTTTTTTAATTTTTATTTTTTTTTCCTTGATCGGTTTCTCAGTTTCCCTTCTCTGTGTGGCGGCATTCTTCAATGACTACTGAAAGGGCTGAAAGCCGCCTGCAGCGGGTGTGTAAACTCCAGCAGCGCCACGGCCCCGTCCCCCGCGCCCACCACCACCACCACCTCCTCTGTTACTACGGTGCATCATTGCGCCGCCGGCCATCATTCCCATAAGGGCCATCATGGCCTGGTATGGATCTGCTGCTGCTGCTACACCACCACCGCGTCCTCCTCTGCCGCCGCGTGCCCTATCTGGGCGAAAGGCAGAGCGCTTTTTCGTCACCTACAGAGGACCACACACATGCATACGCGTACAAAGAAAAGAAAGAAGAAGAAGCAAAAGAGTCTCAGTTTCAGCCAATGTGCAACAGAAAGGGAAAAAAAGTTTATGTGAGAGAGGAGGAAACGAAGGAGGCAAAACAGTGATTGTATATGCGTGCGTGTGTGTTTGTCTTTACCTGAAAGAGTGTAAAAGGCGGCTCTTGACCGCGTTTGTGCCATGATAATATCTAACAGTTATTTTTTTCTATGTGTGCTTCTTTTTTTTTTTTTTTTTTTTTGTAGATGAGGACCTATATAAAATTCATTCATGTCTTTTTTCATTTTTGTTGTTGATTTTTTTTTTTTCCATTTTTTATTTGTATGTGTGGCTGCGCCCCATCGTTGTTTTAATGTCCTTTGTTTCCTTTTTTTTTTTTTTA
>NW_001849528.1:65843-90380 GCF_000209065.1 Trypanosoma cruzi
CCTTTTTTTTTTTTTTACTGAGGGATATCTTCTGCGTGTTCTTTTTTTTTTTTGTTTTTGTTTTTGTGATGTTTATTTGTACGGCTGAGCGAGCCCCTTCTTTGCTTGAGAGACATCTCCCTCCCTCTCTCTCTCTCTCTCTCCCACACACACACACACACAAGCAGGCACGCATATTCAACCACTGTTCTGCCTCCTTCGTTTTTATAGAGAGGGGGGCGTCGCTGAGCGCATCTCCCTCTTTTTCCCGCTCCTCTTCCCCTCCCCTCCCCGCAACTCGCGGCACGGAGCGACCGTCAGCCAGAGAGAGAGGGAGAGGGAGAGGGGGAGAGAGAAAGTGAGGGGGAGGTACCGCACGGGCATGCGTGGGTGGGGAAGAAAGAGGGAAAAGCGCAAGCGAAGAAAGAGAGGGGAAGGGGGGAGAGAAAACAAAAGTTAGTTGTGGAACTCACGCTCAACATACAATGATGGTACTGCCCTTGAAGCTGGCATTATTCTTGGTGTCAATGGCCTTCCCCATGGCGGTGTACGATGCAAACTCCACGTATGCCGTGCCCTTCAACTCGCCCGTTCCGCGGTCACGCAGAACGGTGCAGTTCAGTATTTGTCCGCAATCGGCAAAGAACTGCGCCAGCTCCTCCGGCGTGGTGGTCGGGCCGCCGTTCTCGCCCCGCGGGAGGTTCCCCACAAATATGGAGCGGCCGTCGCTGTCCTTTGAGAACTGATGCGGCTGCCCCGACGTCGGGGCCATCACACCCGGCTGCTGCTGCTGCTGCTGCTGCGCCGCCATGGGGTCTCCGCCGTGGGCGAACATCCGCTGGCGCTGCGCGGGGTGCGGATTATTTTCCGCAGCGGATGCCCTTTCAAAGGCGCTTGTGGCATCCATGGCGCCAAACGGCTGTTGTTGTTGCTGCTGCTGCTGCTGCTGTCGTTGTTGCAGCTCGCGAAACTGGCGGTCAGCCTCAAGCTCCGCCTCTATTCTGGCGATCTCGGCGGCCAAATTGTCGTCCATTCCTCAACGGCGTAATGCCCCTGTTGTAAACTCGGCAATAATGGAGGCGACACAACACGGAGTGTTTTATTACTTTGCGGTGGTCACAGCGATGACCCGTCACTCTGCCGTACACGGCGTGACAACAACAAAAAGAGAGGTTTGGGCGGGAGCCAAGAAAAAGGTAGTGGAAAGAAGAGACACACAAGCACAGACAAAACAAAAGCACAGACGATGCCTCCAGGTGGTTCGCGCACAATTACGCACGCAGCAGAGAATAAAAAGAGGAAGAAAGAAAAGAAAGAAAAAAACAAGCCTCACTTTCCTTCTCACCTACTGAAAATTACACATACAAATACTTCTCCTCCATCGCATTTTATTTCCTTCTTTTACATGTCTTTGTGGCGTGCACATAAGTGCATCCCCGCAATTTGTCTCTTGGAACTATACTCGTACTATTTTACAGATTTTTATTTTATTTTATTTTTACTCCTCTTCTTTTGCAGCCCTTCACACTAAAAGCCCTTCTGCGTCTTGAGCTCCAGGGCATCAATCTCTGGCGGTTTCTCTTCCTCTGGCGCGCATGGGAAGTGCTGGGCAATAAACCGCACGTACTGCTCGTCGGACGCGACAAGAGAAAAGAAGGCACTGCGGTCGTAGCCGTTCGCTGCCGCACGGCCCTTTTTCTTCTCCTGCAGCTGCTCCCACGAGAGACCAGGGAAGGCGCCGCAGATGAGCTGGTCAATCATCGCCTCCGTGACTTTGTCTTGACCCTGCGCATACGACAAGAACGCCGTCTTGATGCGTTGTGTGTCCTCGTGTGAGATCTTGACCATTTTTGAGTACACACGTTGCTTCCCTCTTCCTTCTTTTCCCTTTTTTACTCCCAGAGAAATAAAGAGTCTACAGGGGGTGGGCAAAGACAAAAAACAAAAAAACAAAAAAAAAGGTTTCATGCTCACACACACACACACAATATTCACAAGAAGAACACAGTTGCCGACCTGGCTGCGATGTATTCCCCACCTAGCCACGTGAATAAAACGTGTAAAGTGGTCCGCACATGTTTTGTGCAAGATGTCATCTTAATGCGATCTTGAACGCCTCAGCAGATAAGGCCTCAACAGACCCACGGGCTTTCTAAGCTTCCCCCTTCCTTCAACAGGAGAGAAAAACACTTCTACCGCTAACTCTCCCACCGCATGTACGGCTGCATCTTTAGCTTCACCCATGCCAGCACACTTTTTCGTTCCTCTACGCTGCAAGCGGTAGCGGAAAGGCCTGTAGGGCTGTAGCGGCAATTCTGATAATAACCGCCATTCACTAATTCCTCCCGCACGCAACAGTTCACAACCACTTGACTTCCCTCAGTAGCTGTGCGCATGAAGAGCAGATAAAAGTAGCGACACCAACGAAACGTCGTGGCAAGGGGAACATAGCGGTAAAGATTTGTCACGACGCCGCCAGGAACTGCAACACATGTGGTGTACCGCGGCGTATTGCTGTTGCCGTCGTTACTGTTACTTTTATGAGCTCTGCCGTTGCTAGGCGTTAGGATAGAGGCGACTGTGGCAGGTGTCATAGATGCAAATGGTTTTGAGGCATTCGTATAGGAGCGCACCGCCAAGTCCTGTGCGTGATAAATGCAGCCAAGTTTTGTAAATCCATACTGCTCGAGTCCATCAAACTTATCCCGGATGCGAGGGGACCACAGCCCGCGTCCGGACAGGTACGTCGACACAATATTTCGCTTCACTGCAACGTGGGCCGAACATGAAACATAAACGATACGTCCACCGTTCTCTGCCACAAGCGGCAAAAGTCCTTCTGTAAGCAAAAACGGCCCGAGGAGGTTCACGGCAAGCTGCTCGTCGTCACCAAAACGAGACGTCACCTGCTTTTGCTGCATCAGCCCCGCGTTGTTCACAAGGATGTCAACTGCCATCCTCTGCTGTTGGGCGCGTTTGCAGTAGTCACGCACTGCAATAAAGTCGGCAAGATCCAACGCGGTAAATCTTATCTGCTGCTCATCACTCTTTGCAAATTTTTTTATGTACGCCATCGCACCATCAACATTTGGACCGTTGCGTGAGAGCACCGTCACGTCGGCACCCATGGCGGCCAGCTGAGAAGCCGTTTCTCGCCCAATACCGCTCGTCCCACCTGTGACGATGACGTGTCGCTCTTTCAAGTCCTTCCAGACTCTGTTTTTCCGGCCCCGCGCAAAATAGCGAGAAAAGGCAATTAATAGCACCGAATACATCGCCTCCAGCTGAAATGACATGGGGACAAAGAGGGTTGCGACATAAGCAATGAGGAAGCCAAGGGGCAAAATGAAAAACGTTGAGCCCTCGCGGACGATCGTAAACGTGTGATGCCCGTAGTTGTACGTATGCTCGCCCTCAAACCGCTTGACGTGGCGGCACATACCAGGGAAAAGCGGCTGCTGTTTTGCCTGCGAGAGTTTGCGTGGTAGTAGAAGACACGTTGTGTGCTGGTGGTAGTGACGCACACTAACCCAGCACTCCCCTGACGTCAAAAGAGTACCCGCTACCGCTGCTGCGGCCCCTGTCCCGCCCGCAAAACGTCGAACCACACAAAAAAACGATGCGCATGAAAACATGCCTCGCCTCCCCATTCCTTTAACCAAAATAAACTCTCTGCGCCCACTCGCAACCTCCACCGCCTTCCTTCTTTGGCGCTGCGGCCGTGAACCTGCAGCGCGGGGCAGTCCAACTACAAAAAGAAAAAAAAAAAAGAGAGGAAGAAAAGATTCCCACTGAACAGTGACAAGAAATAAGGCCACATATAAAACTGCCAACCCCCCAATTTCCATGCACCAAAAAGGATCCACGTGGGAGAGAACGAGATCGCGTATGTTTGCTCTTCTCCATGCCACTTTCCCACGCCTGTGAAACATCCACAGCGGTAAAAAAACAATCGAAGAAAAATAAGAACAATAACTCAGCATACGATGCCTTCAGTTTCACAGCTAGTTATTGTGTGTATTTGTACCCTCCCTATTTGGAGCGGCACCACTACCAGCACCAGATGCTGCGGTCGCAGCCGTGTGTCTGTCTGACGTAGATGGCCTCATTGTGTAATATTTTGCGATCGTATTCGCCATGGCCCATTGCATTACATCTTTTCGGCTCTTTGGGTCGTGGGCCCGGCGGCTAATTCCACCTGGCATGAGCATGCACTCTGCGTAGTAGCCACCATTTTCAATATCATCACGCACACAACAATTCACTACCGTCTGGCTTCCCTCGTAAGCATCCCGTATCCACAAGGAACGCAGTGTCCGAGCAAGGATGTTCGTTCCGAGCAGCGGCGGTGCATCCCGAGAGGTGAGATTTGTTGCGCAGAATTCAGGATCTGCTACGCACACATCCACCGGACGCAACTCCGTGGGTTGATTGAGCGGTATACCCTCGTAGCGACGTGTGGCGATGTACTGCGCGTGATACAAGTTGCCTAGTTTGGAGGCACTGTAACAGCGTGCCGTGACCTGAGCCTCATCTGGCGATGGTTTGAGCAACATACGCTCCCTCACAACATTTGCCTTGTGAACCCCATTGTGCGATAAACACGTCACGTATACGACGCGGCCGCCCTTTCCCGACCGTCGCAAGGATGGCAAGAGAGCTTCTGTCAGGTGGAACGGCCCGAGAAAATTGACGCCAATGTGTTCCTCAAAACCCTGTTTTGTCACCGTAGGCTCCTCCCGCCAGACACCGGCGCAGTTCACTAACAAATCAATCCGATCATTAAATCGCCCCTTAATGCGAGCGGCACACGCCATGACGTCAAGCTGATCCGACAGGTCCAACGAGACGAATGTCAGTCGTTCCTGAAGAACATCTTCATTGGAGCCTTTGCTGCACTGGCAATTTGCCTTCATAAACTCCCGCGTTGCTTCTTCTCGTCCCGGTCGTGACGCAATCACAACGTGGGCACCCATGTCAATTAACTGCATCGCAGTGTAAAGGCCAATCCCGCTGGTGCCGCCTGTGACGACGCATGTGAAACCATTGAGATCCTTGTAAACCGTATTCATCCTTCCCCGGATGCTGAGGCGCTGCAGGATCACACATAAACTCCAGTAAACGCCTTTTGTAATGGAGGATGCAGTAAAAAGTGGGGCAGAGGCATAGTACGCCGCGGCCATCATCATTGGAACCCACATACGACGTGCATGAAGCAACATGTATCCCATGTGTCGCAAAGATGAAAAATCGGCAAAATCATCGGCGCCCACGTAAGCGGAAGCATCGGATTTGTTTTCGCTGAGCGCATGGATATTCTGCTTCTGTGGCTGCCTTGCCGCTGCAGCTGTACTGTGGTGGCGTACCAATGGGTATGGCTGTGCCCAATGGCACACCCTTCCTGCCATACCCACCACGGCGCATGTCGTCAAGCCTTTTCGAAGAGAAATATGGCGCAACATCTAATCCCCCCTCTCTCTCTCTCTCCCTCCTTTGAATTTCACAATGAAGATACCCCTTTAACCCACCAAAACAACAAGAACCAAAAGTTTGTCTGTAAAACGTTTATGTATTATTGATTCCACCTCATGTACGGTACAAAAAAAGAGATGCAAACAAAATGAATAATTTGCTCCTGTATTTTTCAATGATTTTCTGGAGCTACTTTTTCTCCGGTAAAATACACACAAACACACACACACAAAAAAAAAAAAAAAACAAGTATGTTAACGGGGCAACAACAACAACAACAAAATGAGACTATCTTATATTTATATAAAGCTACACCAGCGGCTCTTAGTCATTCCCCTTCATGGGTGCCAGCTCCCATTCAGGGCGTCGCTGAACAGGCTTCACACTTTGATTTTTTGCTGTGCCGTTGTAGTCCCCTATTTTTTTTGCCACATTTTCTTGCGTTACGTCCGGCTGCTCAAGCCACTCCTTCAAGTATTCATCACGCGACTTGGCAACAGAGTCTCGTTGGTCTTCGTAAGAGTAGCGGGCCCAGTACTTTCTTTGCCGTGGATCAAACCACTGCGGCTTCTCTTCCTGCAAATTATGATAGGCGGCCTTCATGCGCTTGTGGTACGGCATCTCCTGGTGCCGCATGGAGTTTTTCTCGACGGGAACACCAATGCGGAGGTCATACTTTGACTTTTCCTCATAAGACATGTACATGCGATTCTTTTTGTACCACTCACTATGACCCTCCTCGCCCGGCTCTGGACCCCACTCTTCCGGCCACCCAAACTCCGGTGGCGGGGTGAGACCGTCCTCCTCCTTTTTCCATTCATGCAGCTGATGCAGCTTCTCTGACTCCGTCAACTGCTTCTTTGGCTCAAGAGACTTCACGGTGGCACCAAGGGACTGCTCCTCATATGTCGCGTAGCGTGGGGCAGGCTCATGCTTAGGAAACATGTCCTCAAAGTACTTGTAGCCACTGCGCAAGGGAGAGCTGGTGGGGAAAAAGAGACCCACCCACCGTGCAGAGGAGCGCTGGAACATCTCGTTGTTTCTACTGCTTCCCACCCCTTTGCCTATTTCCTTCTTGGGATCACCCCGCTCGGAAAGATTAGATATGATTCCTTTCCTTAATTCTTGATGGGTCGGGGCGTTGTTGATGCCACTGGCCCTTTTCTTTCATAGAGAATAGAAGGAACAAAAAGACGTGCATCTGTGTGTGGGTCATTGGCCACGTATTTCAAGCTGACGAAATCACACACAAAAAAATCATTTCCCCCTCAAATCCCCCCATACAACCCTCCACCTTTCCTTTTGACTGGGTTTCATGCCTGTATTGTGTATGTATGTCTTCTCCTCTCACCTCTACAGAAAATATTTCCTTCTCTTACCATTCCCATGCAATGCTCTTTCGTTCTTCCTTCCTAGGCCTTGGACTCAATCGCCGGCAACACCTTCTTCAGGAAACTCACAAGGTCACGGATCTCGTCAGGGTGCGATGAGTGCTCCATTCGGTAGGACTTCAGTGTGATGGAAGCAACCCCAGCCGCCTCCAGTGCCTTCTTTGTCTGTTGTGCCGCTTCAAAGGGCACAATTCCGTCCTCCGTGCCGTGACACATAAGAATGGGACTCTCCTTGTTGCACAGACGAGAGAGGACCACGTTGCCGCCAGCGAGGTATCCAGAGAGTACCGCCACACCAGCCGGTGCAATACGTGAGGTGATCCCCGCCGCAAGTGATACCGCTGCGCCTTGCGAGAAGCCTGCATACACAACACGGTTCTTCGGAATGCAGTAGCGCTGCGTCGTAGTGTACGCGAGACTCTTGACGTAGTCAGCGGAGATCATCACCGTCTCTCCATCTTGACGCGAAACGTCTGTGGCAGCAGAGATCTCCTTGATGTCGTACCACGCATTCATCGACATACCACCGTTAATGGTCACCGGCCGAACCGGAGCCGTCGGAAGAAGAAACAACAAGTGCGGCAGGGAACCCGCCAACTCATGCGCGACAGGCTCCCAGCCGTGCGCCGAATCCCCCAGTCCATGCAAAAAAGTCACAACACCGTTTGGATTCTTTCGGTTTCCAACCTGCAGCAATGGACCGTATTGCAGGCCATGCGTTATGAGCTGCGAGTTTCTTGTTGTGGTAAGTTTGGCTTGCAGGTCCTTCAATTCCACGACATCTGAGAAGTCCCTGATGCCGTAGAACGTCCGTAGCTCCTCCTTAATCTGTGAGACGGTCAAGTTTTCTATCGGCGTTCCGATCATTGCTGCGTGAACCAAATGATGTCCCCCCCTTCTCTCTCTCTCTCTCTCTGTATATATATATATATGGATTTGTGTGGGTGAACTCCTACGCTAAGCCGTGTACCTTGTTACGCTTATTCTCCTCAGAAAACTGAGATGATGGCATGGGGAAAAGGGCAAAAGCAAAAAGTAAACACAAGAAAAGGTCCAGTTCCTCGTCCGCCACACCGCGCACAACGTGAATGGAGTTGGAAAGAAAAAAAAAGAAAAAAGAAAAAAGGAAGCGGGAGAACCTGTCCCTTCCCACACAGCAGCGAAGAAACAACAACGAAAAGGAAAACTCATTGCGCTCCAGTAACGTCTTTTCCCACCCAACACCGCGCCGTAAAGCCGGTACATCTTCACCGCCAAAAACAAATTTTCCTCAGTTAAAATACGCCATTTTTTTTTTTTTTAAATTAAAACACCCTTCCCTCCATTTGCCTTCCCTTTGAACCTCCTTTTTTTAGTCGTGCTTTGGTTTCGCGGCTGGTGGACTGTGGCGGGTGGCAATTTTATCCCACAGAAGGAGGCCACCATACAGCGCCAGCACGGCCAGCAGGGGATATCCCCACCGCTCGAATATCGTCGATGCGGCCCGCCTCTTCCAACGGCTCCGCTCCACCACGTCCATGGATACACCTGTGAGCCTAAGTGTACACGGCAGCCACCCGACATGGTCCTGTGCACTGCGTGTGGGCAAAAGCCGAATAAAAATGGCGAGGCCGTGCCCTTCAGCAGCCTTTTCCCTCTCCTCATATGTGGCCGTTCCAATCTCCAACTCACTAAATTCACGTGTGCTTTCCTCGTAGAGCTTACAAGTGTGAGACGCTTCTGGCGCCTTCACAGTCACACTGTCCTCGGTGGCCTTGTGGGTCACGCGATATGTGAAGAACACTTCGCTCTGCGATACCGCGAGGGAGGGCTGCAAAGTGCACCGCCCTCGAAGGAATCCACCAACGCTCCTCCGCGATTCTTCGCATATAAGAGAAGCAAAATTTCGTGACATGGAAACGCTCACCACGCGTTCCCCTAAAGGGGCGTTGATGTGCACCTCACCGAGGTCCTCCCACTCCGCGAGATGTTCATCAACGCTAAAGACATTCCCAACGTTTCGTGCATTCAATGCGGCACGCCACCGCATGTTCTCTCGCCTCAGCAGCTCCACAGGGCCCTTCATCCTCGTTAATAACATCGCATCCGCAGCCTCCTCTGCACAACACGCGTTCAATGAGAGAAGTGCAACAAAAAGCAGCAGATTTGTCAACATTTTCCCTCGATATTTGAGCGGACGTATTGCTCCTATGCGTGCTGGTGAAAGGCGGACTCCTCGCTTTCTCTCTCTCTCTCTCTCTTTTTTTTTTTTTCTTTTTTTTTTCTTTTTTCCCGTCTCTACTATTATAAAACCCCTCACGCCACTCCAGACAGGCAGCAAATAAGCATAAAACAACAACAAAAACAAAACAAAGACGGTCCACCCCTCCCCCCAAATTGCAGTGTTTATGGGCGACCGCAAACAACAGCGGTGGCAGCCCAACGTCGCGCGTCTCTTTTGTCCTGCCACTCATATTTATACACTTCTCCTCCTCCTCCTCCTCCACGCCTCATTTCTGCCACCCTCTTTTTTGCTTTTTCTTTTGTCATGCGCACTACACCTCGAATTACAAGGTACTCACGTGTGTATGCGGGAGTGACCGTCTCCACAAATACAAAAAAAGAAAAAAAAAAAAAAAAATAAATAAAATAAAAAAGAGGAAAAAAAAAAGAGAAGAAAAACAAAACATTATGTTCTCTCCCCCCACGCCCCGCCTTCTCCCTCTATGTGCGTGTGTGTGTGTATATATGCGCACGCAGACGGGTGTTTTGAGTAGAGGAAAGAACGGGGCAACGTAAGAAGGAGTGATAGGAGACACAATAAAAGAACAAAACAAGTAAATCCACCTGAAAAGCGATCCTCTTCTCTTTATCTCCGAATCAATTCAAATAAACTTCTCTCTTCTCCGGCAGCTCTGTCCCCCTTGCAAACAATCATCTAAACACACACGCACACACATATATATACACACACACACAGAAACAATGAGAACAAACAAACAACATAAAACAAACAACAATACTCGCACACATATAAATTCAAGAAATGCACAAAACAATGAGGCGGGCACTTCCTCGTACCCCCCCCTGTCATTTTTTCCCTCCACGGATGAGGGCATGCATACACATACATACACGTAAATACGTATAGCTAACAATAAAAAAAAAAAAAAAAAAATCCCCAAAATAAAAGCATAAAGCCACTCTTTTTTGATTTTTTTTTTTTCTCTTTCTTTTTTTTTTTTTCCTTTTCTTTTTCTAAACAAGACAAGTCCTTCATACCCCAAAAATACTCAACAGTGATCTCCACTGCGTTCCGCCTCGTACAGACGTGTGTGGGTTTGCGTCCGCCGGAATTTGGATTCTATTTGTATCTTTTTCCTCCATTGTTTCTTCTCGTCCCATTCTCCACCTCATCTTCTTCACTGCCCTCATACACCCCCACACGGTGGCGGCAAAATCGCATGAAACGTGAAAACAAACACAATGGAGGATGGAGAATGTGAGTGCGTGCGAGAGTTAAAGGGAAAGAGTAAAGAGAGTGGGATCCCTGCCGGGCATATCTGAAAAACAACAACAACAACAACAAATAATAATAATAATAATTCATGCATGAGTGTACATGGATCCGACGAAGGTACAAAGCCAACACAAACACATAAAGGAGACACAATTTTTTTGTTTATTAACGGCTTACCCTAACATTCCCCCCCCCCCCCCCCCCCGGGTTCTTCTTGTGCACATCGGTCGCACCTTTAATCTCAACGTGCGAGAAGGTCTGCGGGAATAGGCGGTGTCAACATGCCACCAGAGCGCGGCGACGTTTCCCTTTGCTCAAGAATAATACCAAGGGACAAAGGTACATTTGCGCCTCCACTGGATCCGTTGCGAAGATGAGGGCTTGTATCTTCGTCATACCGTTCCTTTTCAGCACTCTTTGAAAGATTTATACCCTCGCTGCGATGGGGTGTGGCAACGTCAGAGAATGACCGGAGACAATCGACATTTTGATGGCTGTCCTGAAGTCGCGATGGGGTAGAATGAGAACTGGAAGTGGGTTTGGTCATGCGTTGCCGGTGATTTTCAGCCGTTGCATTATGGTTGCACTCAACATTGTTCATGGAGTCAAAATGCCCTTTCCCGTTCCCAACACGCGGAAAGTCTTTCATTTCCGGCATACTCGGTGACTCGTTCAGTGCAAATTTGCTACAATTGTTATTTTTCTGTGGCTGGATGATAGTGTCATTTCCCCTCACAGAAGCTTCCCAGGAATCACTGTAGGCCACAGATAGCGCCTCGCAGAGCTCATTTTCACGTCCTCTGTACTCTTCTAACATGGACTGCATCTCCTTCTGGGTGTTTGTCGGTTGACACTCAATGAAGCGCTCGATTGTTTTCCGGTAACGATTCTTGGAGGTGCCGTATGCACCCTGAAGGCGTGGCATCGGTGGCGCGAGTTCTGTACCCACCACCGCCTGAGTTGGATGCCCACGCTGGGGGCTGTAGCCACGCGACAACGAATGCCGCAGGCGCATCGTGAGGGCCTGTGGATCACAAAATTCACCTTCCCGCAGGGAATGGGATCTGCCGGCCAAAGGGCTTTGGGAAATAATCTCATCGCTGCGACCCCACCGTGTCTGACTGGAACGTTCACGATCCACAGCTGGAGTCGATGCACGCCACTCTTCCAGTCGACCATTTTTGCTAGGAATTGCACAGTGTGATTTCGATGGGGCTGGCTTTTCATTCATGCTCCGGCCCCGAAAATAATTGACATCCTCCGGGGCTCGTGGACGGCCGGGGGTGCTATCATGACTCTCCTGTCTGCCACGCACGGGAGCCATCCGACATTCATAGACGTCGCTTCGTGTCGTTTTGGAAGATGCCGACAACCCACTTTCGGCAGGATTGTGCCGTCGTGTAGGCGTTCTGCAGACGCTGGATTTCCTCCGCGGAGTCCTCCGTGGAGGCGGCGGTATCAGGCGGCCAGAGTGTGTGTGGAGATGTTTTGTCTCCAACATTTTCTTCTTTTGCTTCGGTTCCCCCCTTTTTCTTCTCCCTTCTCTCACTTTTTTTTTTTTTTTTTTACTTTTTTGGAATTCTCGTCTTATTTTATAGCGTTCCTCCTCTCCGGTTGAGTGTGTGCCCTGAGATGGCCTGCTCCGTGTAACTGCGTAAAGTGGCAATAAAAGAAAAGCCAGTGGGGGAAATACCACAGAAATCACAACAGTCGATAGATAAAGAGGGAGAGAACACACGCAAAAAAAACAAAACAAAAAAAAAGAAAACAAAAACAAAACAAAGAAAAAAACAAGGATGAAAGGCGGCAGCTCAGTCTACTGCGTACACACACTGCGGAACCAAATATAAACAAACACATTATCTATCGCATGGTGAGAAAAAAAAAAAAAAAAGGGGCAACTCACTGAATGATAAGAGGGTGGCACAAACGGACTGAACCCTGCATTTAATTTTAGCGGCCTTCCATGTGTGCATGGATCCCCATTAAGCGTGCCCAGTCACAGTCACAAGAAAAGTTGCGGGCCAATAAAAAATATTCAGTGGCTTATTTTGCCGCGTAATCCAAAAAAACAGAGAAAAAAGAAAAAGAACCAAAAAACGCGCATCTTTTTACTGGGTTGCCCCCATGCCTGCACACACACACACACATGCAAATATGTATATTTATATATGTGCGTTCAGCAGCCAATAGAGGGCCCAAGGCGGTTCCGCACAACACATGACTTGTCGAGAAGAAAGGCCGGGGTTTCTGAGAGCGTCCCTCACAACGTACCCCTCACGGCAAGTCGTACGGTGGCGGCTTACGCGGCTGGATGGCACCTTTTTTTTTTTTTTTCCTCCCCTCCCGCCTACACAAAAAAGAGGAAGAGCCCACCAATGTGCGGTGACTGTTTGGGTTCAACTTACCCAACACCCCTCCACACTTCAGAGAAGTTTTCTTTTCCCCTAGTGCTCGTACACCAACACCAAACAAATGTACTCGCAAGACGCACACAAAAACAACAACAACAAACAGGCTCGCCTTAAAGTCACAAATTGGCAGTCATTAAAATGTCCCCTAACCGAAATAAAAAAGAAAAAAATCCCCCTCGTTGAGGGCAGTAGTATTCGTCATATTATTATTATTAGTAGCAGAAGCAGCAGCTGGAGGTGGAATGAAGGAAGTAAAGGAAAATAAAAAAGTTCTTGTCTTTTCTCTTACAAAACTAAACAAAAACAAAAACAAAAACAGTTCATTCAAAACACAACAACAAAAAGGAACAACACAGTACGATTGGAGACGTCAATTCACACAACACCACCACAAATCTTAGTTACAGTAAATAAAATAAAAAAACAAAAAAACAAAAAGGAAAAAAAGGAAAAACACAAAAAACATCTCAATGATTTTCGATAGCACAGCCAACAGTTAGGGCCATATATATATATATATATAACCAAACAAAAAACGGCAAAATTGTGTCCGAACGGTAAAAGACATCAATCACCAGACATGGATGAAGTGCGTCACGCACCGCCATGCGTGAGTCTTCTCGGATCCAGTTCGACAGAAAGAAAAAGAAAAAAAAAATAGCAAAAAACAAAACAAAAAAAAACAAACAAACCCATTTATTAGGCCACACCACACTGTTTTAGTCGCTGCAACGCTGCCACCAGTCTTTGTTCCAAAACAGACATGTTATATATGGCAACTTGATTGGTAAATCCTCGATACATATAGTCGAACTTGCAGGCACGCATAACAGCCTTAACTGCTTCAAGGTCTCTTTGTTGTGCCTTCGATTTATGAAGGCCACCCATGTCCTTAAGATACATATCGGCAGCTTCAATATATTCGTAGTGAATACCAACGGTGTCGGCAAACAGCTTGTAAAAATGGATCAGAGTTCTTGGGCAACCAAAAGGCATCAACTCCAAAAGCGCCCGGCAGCGTGGCCGACGGCGCCCGTCCATCCAAAGGACGTGTGTCAGTCCCATACCGTGCATACCCATCATGACGTCGGCGTGGCGGCTAACATGGACCTGATCCTCCAGTGGCATCTTCTCAAAATATACCACCTGCACGTTAAAGCCAACTCTTTCTGCTAATGCGGCCACGGCTTGGTAATCGTGAATCTCGCGAAAGTTGCGGTTAATTAGGAGCAGTCTCGGGCGGTAAACAAAAGGTTCCTGCGTTTTGTCCCCTGGTTCCCTACTCTTGTACTTCGCCATTACTTTTAACTCCGTTTCCCAAAAACGCTTTGCGATTTGCGGAACATGACTGAATCGACGCAGGATGGAGAGGGGTACAACTTGTTTTTTTTCCAGATCATCAGACACTTCTTGTGCGGACTCGTGCGGTGTCTCGTTCATATATCGCACCATAAGATCACCGATAAGGCGAAATGCAACAGTTTTTTGCTCAAATGTTTCATCCGGCGGCACCTCGCAGGTAAACATGGCTTGACAGGTGCAGTAGACAGCATCTCTACTAAGAACGGGTATGTCGTTAAAGAAGTAACGTGTGGGTGCTGTTGGATGGGAAAAGGCACCTAAAAAATGTGTTGTCTGCGGCAACGCACTTGCCAGGTTTTCTCGCGTCCATAATAATTCCGCACGTGGGAGGGCGAAGAATTGAGTGGGTGATTTCCCCAATTCACTGTACTTCCACAGGGTTGTTTCATTCCCCACCTCCGTCATGATAACCATCACTTCTTTCACCATATCATTGAGGACATGATACATCTGACCAAGGGAGAAACCGTTAAGAAAAACAATTGCAATCGCGGGCACAAACGTCAAACTACGGATGTAACTATTGTTCTGCATATCCATCAACACATTGTCGGTCAACCTCCTCCATGAGGGGAAAAGTTTAACCCTTGCCCCGCCAAGGTTGCGACGCCGATCCAAGTCATCTCCGTCAAAGTACGACGATCCACCCAAAAAACACACCGGCCCTGGAAAAATCGGATACGGTGGCAGGCGAATGTCTTTGCTCTTGTTGCTCCTAATAGGAAAATTTACGATATTCTTACGCTTCCACCAGGCGTTCTCCAGTCCGGGGGCGTACTTGGAACAAAAGCTGCGAAGGTGTTCAAGTTGCAGCGGTGGTCCCTTTCTCCCACGGCGGGTTTGCAGCAAATACCCACCACCCGGGCCTCGTTTTATTAGATTGTCTGGAAAGGCACCATCGGAGACCTCCGGCCAAACATCTTCCTTCAATTCTTTTAAACCGGGACTGATAACCAGCAGCGTGCCCAAAATCATGATTGCACAGAGTGCAATTAAGGTAGTGACATACAACCGGCATAATAAAAAGAGGCGTTTAAAATGCCGTCTGTGGTTCGCAGAATGCGTAATGGCCATCATAACTTCCCGAGTCGCTCCAACACTAAAAGAAATAGTTGCCTACGGCAGAAACACACAAAAGGAAATAAGAAAAGATCAGAAAATAATAATTTAAATATCAAAGTTCCAACTGTTACCAAACCAAAAAAAAAAAAAAAAAAAAAAAAAGGAAAAGGGAATCGGCACTTTTTTTTTAAATTTTTATTTTTGTCTCGGTGTAACAAAATTATGGAGTTTTGAGTGGGAACCCGTACGTGAATTGACCCACACCACCACCCGGTAATCAGAAGAAGAAATATTGCAGGACAATAAAAGACGCATAATAAGAGAGGAAAGGGGAGTGAGAGGTAGAAAAGTAATTTATGAACAGTTTTCTTTTTTTTTTCTTCTTCTTGCGTTGAATACAACCTGTGGAAAGAACGCAATATTCGATATCACCTCAGGCATTCCCCAAGACGTTTATATATCCCCAAGTACTTTTGCGTCTACATTTAAGTTGGACACATGCGCGGAGCCGCGGCTGTACTTTTCCATGGGTGACTGTTGGCAAACGCGGGAATCCGCTTTCCTTCCCAGATTTTCGTGATAAACCCGCTGCCAGAGCTGGTCCTCATCAGAACTTTCTGCGCCCTTCCTTTTATAATCCCCCAAAGGGCGTTGCAGGGGATACACAGATAAGATGTGGGCCCCGTTGGCCTGCAGGGGCGTCACTTCGGCCACTTTGTTGCAGATGAGTGGAAACTCCTCCATGTTGCTCTGCTCATCTACAATTGTTGGTGCATTGTCGTTATCCATTTTTTGCTCCAACCGGAAAAAAGACGTGGCAGGGAGTGGCGGAGGAATCTCCAGAGCTTCAAGCGCAGTGATGGGGTCCTCTGCATTAATCAAGCATTCGTTTTCCTCCCTTGACTTTTCTGTTATATCAGCGGGTCCTGCCGTACAGACCGCACCGGTCTGCGACGACGGCGCCTCGCATTTCTCTTCGGGTGCGGACTCTTTCCCAGGCGGTGCGTGATCCACAAGATTCCACGGCTCTTCACTGGAGTTCCCGCCTTCTCTTCCGTTTTTATTCAATGACACGTCCACGGAGTTTTTGGGCCTCAGCTCACGCCAAAGCGACGTCCATTCATCGCCATTTTTTCCCGCCCACCTCATCGAACTATTTTCTGATGCTCTTCCCGGCAAATCACCATATCCCATTGTGCCCGTCTCATTCAACAAAAAGGGCAGAGGAACCGCAGGTTTGTATTCAAAGCCCAACATTTCTTCTTCTTCTTCTTCCAACTCCCTTTCCTTCTGCAGTAGCGGCTGCCGCACGTCGAGGTTGGCTGACAGAAAATCCTCTCTCTGCGGGAGAGCCGTCGTTGTATCATAATCCTCAGCCTCATCCACCGCCTCATGCAGGCTGTTTTGTTCGCCCACTGAGAATCCCTGAGATTTCTTGTCATGATCGAAAGCATTCATCTCATCCACATCATTCATTTCTTCTTCTTCTTCGGACGGAGCGGCTTCCACTGCGGCAAAATCATTGTTTGGGACCATGTCCTCTTCAGCGGTCTCTTGAGGGAAATCAACTTCCTGTTCCTCTTCCTGCGGCGCGAGATTCTCATTCTTTTCCTTCTGTTGCTTCTCCAGTTCAGCATGAAGTGTCTTGTGCCGCTTCCACTCTTCCACAACAAACCACTTCATGTAACGCCTCTTCGCGGCACGGGGGGAAGACGACATCCCACGAGACGTATCATCTTCTTCATCGTAATTCCTCACGGAGACGCTACGAAGACCACTTGAAATAATATTGTTCAGTGGTCCTGGCAGCACGTACTGTTGCACCGACACATGTCGTTGAGGTACAAAGTGCAGAATAACCCGAAGCAGCTCCGTTGGAGTCCCTTGAAACACCCCTTTAAAACGAAGAATGGCTGCAAACAGCGTCGTGCCCACAGCAATTTTCATCCACAAAGTTGTTGTCGGTCGATCCCTGTTTTGCTGCCCCTGCTGCATCACAATGTGCACAAGACGCTCATTCTCGGCTGCAGGCGGAGATCCGGAGAGGAGAAGAGAGGCCTCGTGTGTGACGCGCCCATCACTGGGGTCAATGAGTAGCAGTAGACCGGACTCCGTGACAAGAAGAACACGTGGCAGCCAACTTGTGATGAACAGTGCAGACGACTGGCGACTCACGTGAGAGGCAAACACGGGGCGCAAGAAACAAGTGTGCTGAGTAGGAATATGAAGCGATTTCAGGAGACTTTCGGACAACTGAATGACGGGCAATGGGGCCGCCCCAATGCTCTCCGCCAAGACGGCGGCGCCGCTCATTTCTTTTGAACGTCGCCAAAACAAAGAAAAAAAAAAAAAAAGAAAAGTTCCTTCGGTTCCTTTTTTGGCGCAACATGCGTTCACAGACAAACCTCGTGTGCCAATACTCCCTCACGACATGCATCACGCTGTGAGAGCCACCTGTCAATGCCACAGCCTTTCATTGCTCAAACGACACAAAGGCAAAGGAGGAAGGCGGGTTTCCCGGATCCCATTCCCACGATTCCTTCAAACCGCTGCACTACAACCCCACCTCACACTCACATGCATCGCATCCAAAAGAAAGGGGAATAAAACTGAAACAAAATGTACACGCACAGACAGAGTAAAAAACAAACAAACAAAAAAACAAAAGGATCTTCATAAAACGATAATACACAAAACACATTCACTTTTTAAAACTTTTGCCACGAGGGTAGCATGATAAGAGTCCTCAGTGGTTTCCTTGCACCTTGCAACAGTTGTGCCGTGAGGTACTCCCAAGAGAGATCCTCGACCTTTTCCCATTCCGTCAGCAGAAATTGCTTTTTGAATTGGATCAGCTGAATCCTCTTCTCTACTCTAGCCAATGTATCTTCAGGATGCCCCATTTCCCATTCCGAAATCCGTTTGGTCAGTTCTGCGGCCTGACCACGAAGTAATGTCAATTTGTTCGTAAGAGAGTGCCACAGCTGCCGCTCTTCTGGCCATAAGTACCAGAAAACTTCTGCCTCGCGATGCATCCCCATTTCACGTAAACGGCACAAACGCTCTCGTATTGCCTTCACCTGAGCTGCAATTTCCCATGGGGGTGGCCTTTCCATTTCATCCCGCTTGCCATGTGGACGACGTTTCTGATGGAATTTGGGTTGGTATTGGCGGTTTTGATGCCGAACCTTCACATCCCTCCCAGCTTCAGCTCCGGCATGAAATCGCCGCGCTGAGGTCCTAATCTCAGCATATGAACCTAAAGACGCCGGGAGCGGTCGTTGAGACCTTGACGCTAAAGGGCGCTCCTTTCGCCGTGTCTCGCTCCGATTGTTTCCGCTAAAACGTGCTTTGTATGACAATATAGATGTCACAGGCTCCGTGGCATTTTCTGCCACCGGCTTCTTCTCTTCCACTGTACACGATGACAACGAGAATTGTTCCTCTTGCTCAGGTGGAGGGGCTGCGGGTAATGCTTGAAGTACACTCATGACACTTGGCGCACGTGTAGAGGTCTGAGTGGATGGGGCATGGGCCACAATCTCATAGACAGGACTGTTGGACCATCGACTGCGTGTCGTTGGCAATATTGAGTTGAAGCCCATGCCCTCAAAGGCAAAGGAATCATTTTTCTGCTCGTCTTCTTTTTCATCTTCAAAGACGGTGTGATTTCTTGGGTTGTCCTTCACCGTTGCATCCCAAATGCCTGTTGTGGGATGGCGTTCCGTTTGCAATGGACGCGATTCTTCAATAGGAGTCTTTTCCCAATCGACGGGGTAGTTAAAAACGGACGACGAATTCAGTGCGCCGTCCAGAAGCTCTGACGGCAACGTGCTGATTTCGTCCAGAATTATGCCCGGATGTTGAACCGTTTTCTTTTTGGGCAGCTGCAACGTCTCTTCTTGTCTTCCATCGGCGTAAATGAAGGTGCTTCTGGAGGCAAAAAAGGGTGTTTGCATGGGTGGCACCAGCCGTGCTGTCGGTTCCTCTTCAGCGGATGTTTTCAATGTTGGTGTGGCATCCATGACATGAGCCACCACCGATACAAGTGACGATGCCTCTCTTTGCTCCACTGGCGCTGAAGCGACATGCTGTCTGTCTCCAGCTAATACCGCGACGCTTGGCTTTGGTCGGTCTTCAATGGATTTGGCATAGGTCCCTCCGTCCGGCATTATTTCATCGTTTAGACGCCGTCGCCTTGCCTCCTTCTGGAAAACAAATGAAAAAGAGGTGCCGCGTGGCGATCGAGAGGTGGGTACACGAAAATTGAGCGGCATGCCACCCTCCTTTCCCCCCCGATGATTTGTTTTGCCTTTCGAGTTGGTGGTCCGCCAAGTAGGGTAATTCCTCGTTGGCTTCGGAATGGATGAACGTGGCGACGTGTGACCCGCTTCACGCCGCTGATGCCCCTTCAGCAGCCGCAGGAATTGTTGATTGGGATCGCGACTTGTTGCCGAAGATGGACCCGTGTTTAACTGCAGCCCATATGGTTCCTTTTGCTCCACCCGAGGGTTGCACCCCGTCTTCGACGTCGTCACGACGCCGCTCTCAAAAGTCTGCTGCGTGACGTGTTTGCTGCTGGCAGGGGCGGGCACATCGGGCAATGCCGTGAACATTTCATGAACTTCTCTGGCGAGTAATGACCCCTCGTCACTGCCGCGACAGTCGTTGTTGTTAGCCACGTCCGTCATTTTCACGGCCGCCTCGGGTGGAAAAACACCGCTGAAAGGGCCGGCAAAATCCTCCAGTCTCGGCGGCTGCCATGCGTTTCTTCCCCCTCCCTCTTCCCCGCTGCAGCTGTTTCCAGCACAACTGTGAGTTCTCGCATCCGCCCCGCGTGTTGGCGTCATTTCCTCACCGTTTGGCGAGGAATGCACAGGCGGCTCCCTCGGCGTGTCAAACAAGCCTGAAGCGGCCGGTGAAGAACACCTCTTCCGCTCCATACCGTCATCTGCCGTCTCCTCTCCTTGCTGCTGCTGGTCGCCGCCTCCAGTCATCTGGACGACCGTCCCCTCCCCTCCCTCCCCCTTGTGTGCGGCAGTAAAAAAAAAAAAAGAGAAAACATCAGAAAAGCGGGGAGTTTGGGCGGGGCGCAAACAAAATAACGCCGAGGCACCAAATCCCCCTCCACACACACACAAAAAAAAAAAAAAAAAAGAAAGAAATCCAACACGCACACGCCCAGACATACTTTGATTGAATCATGAGAAAACAAAAACAAAAAACGCAGCGACAAAACAATAACAAAATCACCAAACAAAAAGACGAGAGATGAAAGAAAGAGAAAGCAAACACACGAACAAAAAAAAAAAAAAAAAAAAAAACGAGCACTTAATTGCCAAGAAAACTCCGGTTTCTTTTAGGCAAAAACAGCCCTGTATATACTTTTCATATAAAGAAAGCTCAAGCGGACATCATCATTGTAGCACGACGTCTTCTTGAGCAACTCGTTTTTGTTGTTGTTGTTTCTTGCCGTAAGGGTACTCCCGGACTCTGATGCTAATTCACCTGGCTGAGGGCCATGTTCATATCGTCCCTCATCCTCCTCACTATTCATAAAATCACATCGGAAGGAGAGGTTCCTCTTCGGGCCCTTTTCAAAGGTGGATGATCTACCGTTTTGTGCTGCCATTGTAGCAAGTTGTGCGGCGGTGGATGCGCGATAAAGCCGGTCACTAAAGGCCTTTGTTACAATGTTGAACAAAGGCTCTAGCGCGGCCGCAGCATGCACATGACGCCATGCTGACCGTAGTGAAGGGAATAGCCGCCTACCAGCGCCTTCTCGATGATGTGTGGTGGCGCCGTGACGGCCCAGGCCGCCTCCCTTTTCAGCTTCCCGCATCTCCTCCTCGTGCCTACGTAGCCAGACAAGAAGTCGATACTCCAAGGCACCATTGAAATCCTCGATGGCATGAAGAAGAAGACACCAACAACGGGCACGATATTGAATCTTAGCGTCTTTTACAAGCAGCAGCCAGTTTTCTACCCATGCACGGTTCTCATTTGCATACCGCTGCTCCTCTTCCCGGGCGCATACAGCACGTTGATGAGACAACAACATGGAGAGTGTTTCAACAATTTGCCGTTGGTGTTTTGGCTTGGGTGGTGGCATGTTCGGGACACTTCGGCGCACCAACAGCGTGACCGGTGCCTCTGGTCCGGACCATAATGTCTTGTCCCCTGTGAAAAAGAGATGTGCTGCGAGGTCATCGCACGGCCATTTGGACTCTCCCTTTGCAAGGGTTTCGTCAAGCATTCCAAAGGCGGCTGCGTCCCCTGTCCGCGCCCCCACAGAGGAGGCACGTTGATGGTGCCTGGCGGCCGCCGAGACCTCTTCAAATGGCTGAAGGAGGATGTGAAGCGCAAGCCTCATTAGCTCCGCAGTCGTAATAGGCGTCTTCACGTGTGTCGCTCCCGTGCTGTCGCCCGTTGCGCCCCTGTTTGGCTCCTCCGTTCCAATAAGGCGAGAAAGCAGCGCACCAAGTCCCTTCTCCATGGCGTCCAGAGTCACCTCCACTAAATGTGCTGCCCGCAGCAAAAAGAGGATGTCCCTACGCTGCGCAAAGAAAATAATGCCCCAAAAGTCGTTGGGCAGCAAATTAACGTCCTCCGTCACAGAAGCAATTTTTTCGCGCGTTGTGGGGGAGATGACACCGGCGGCAAGAATACGCTGCGTGCCGGAGATCATATCCCCACGACCAATGTCTTCTCGCAGCTGTTGGATATGAAGGCTGTAGGAGATGCCTTGGCATTCTTCTTCCACTAATTTGCTGCTTATTTTGTTTCGTGAGCTGCCGCTACCACCGGGAATGGCGCCTTTTGAACTTTTCTTTGAGTTGTCTTCCCCTCGTGTGGCATGTGTCTCTTCCGCACTCTGCAATCCCATTCCTTCCTGAAGGGGAGAAGAGACGCGGGTGGCGGCAGTAGCGCACTGCAACTCTTCTCGCTCCTTCTCAAAAGCGGACAACGCCTTTGTCATTCCCCGTGCTGCCAAGTGTTTTCTGATGGCTGCCATAATATTTGCATCACGACATGAACAAGTGCTGTCCTCCTCGCACTCGTTTTCCAGATCGGCCGCCGTCTTTTTCTGGTGCACGCGAACCAACTCCTCTGCAATGCCCTCACAGTACTTGTCCATATTAAAAACAAAATACCCAGCCGCCGTCGTCCTCATTTCCTGTTGAGGAGAAAACGCAGTGGCCACACCACCAGCCGCCGCCGCCGCAGCAGCAGCAGCAGCAGCAACAGTTCCCGACTCCGGCACCGCCGCGGTGGTTGCGGCTGTAGCTGTTGTTATTGTTGTCACTGCAGCGGCAGCAGCAGCAGCTGGTGGTGGCGGTGGTGGTGGTGGCGGGACCTTTTCTTTCATGGGAGGCCGCAGTATAGACGCCGCCCTACCCAACGGCGGAAACACAACTCTCAACGAAACTGCAGGAAGAAGTCGAAACATGCCCACGGCGGGGTAGTAGCCGTGCCGTGGCATTCGTCGACTCAGTGTGCCCACGACGTCCAGAAGCTCACCATTGAAGGTAAAGCGCACTGTGCCCTCCATGAGGTTGACAATACATCCAACTGTGTCCCCAACTTTCATCCCTCTTGCGCGATAATCATCTGAGTTCCCTGCTGCGGTGCTGCTGTTGCGTTGACGTGCGCCGGTGGGGAAGCGCACAGCTTCACCTTCGCCCTTGCCGTTTATATACGCCATTCGCTGGGCAGTAAAAAGACCGATGCTCCACGCCTCTTCACCTGGCAGCGCGTGCTGAGGAAGCGATTCGCGGCAGATACCAATGACGAGTTCGGGCTCGCTCAAGCTCATAACAGAGTTGCGGCCGTTTCCGCCTGCCGTCGCGATGGACCGAACCTCCACCTCGAAGTAAAAAACGCCACTGTACGGGTGAATCGGAACATCACTCTTCAGGTGGATGCGCCCATTGTTTTCCCTTCGAGAGGCCGCTGATGCAGCGGCGGTGGCGGCGGACGCAGAAACGCCAGGCCGCATGCTTGTGGAGAGAAAGTGGATGAGACAGATGCCGGGGCTGCACGTCTCCTGAATGAAATAATTGGCATCCTGCTGGCTGTCGCTCGCAACGATGCGCTGCGGCGTGGGAAATTGCCAGCCGGAGTAAAACATTTACAACTCACAAAGGCGTCCGGAAAGAAGAAAAAAAAAAAAAAAAAGAAACCAACAACAACTAAACAACTAAAACAACAACAAAAAGAAAGCTATTTGATCTGTAGCGTTGCAGCGTACACACCTGCCGGTAGGAGTGCTAGAGAAGCGGGAAGAGAATACGGAAGAGAAAGCGGTAGATCCATCGGGTAAAAGCGGCGTAGATGTATATAATACACGCACACTAAAGGCCGTCTGCGTCTCGGCAAAAGGAGACAAACAAAAAATAAAGAGAAAGACACAGACACACACACTCACACACAGAGAGAGAGAGAAAGAACAAAAATCACAGCGGGAAAATGATGTCACTTAATTTAATTCCCCGCACCCTCCCACTCATCTCCATTCCGTTCCTCTTTGCATTCCCCTCTCCCCTTTACCCCCCTCCCGGGCGCCGTGAAGAAAGACGGGATAAAAACAAGAGAAACAACAGTACTTGGGCGACATGCCACGCAACTACTGCCCAGCCACAGTCACCCGCAAAGAGTGGTGCACTGAGGCAAAAGTCGTGCCCACACGCTTACATTGCAGACACAGACAACATCATGGAGGAATACACGGATCCACAGGCAAAAAAAAAAAAAAAAAAAAAAAACACTGAAGACTGCGGAGTCAGGGAGGGGGCGAAAAACACCAGCCGTCCCTCAGCAAATGCACGTGCACACCTTCACGAATAAAAAAAAAAAAAAAAAACAAAAAAAAAAAAAAAAAAAGAACGGTGTTTCATGATGAAAAACAAAACAAAACAAAAAAACAACAAAACAACAAAAAGGAGAAATGGTGCGCACGGCGAACGGAGTCACCCACCGACCCTCTAGACACTTACATCTGGAAATAAACATGAAAAGTGGGGGGGGGGGGGGGGAGCTGAAAAGAAAAATAAGAATTTCGTACATTAGTAACGAGCAAAGATCAAAAGAACAAAAGATCAAAAAGAAAAAAGAAAAGAAAAAAAAAGAAAAGTTACCCTCACACATGCAGCAGGGGGCACAGACATATAAATAAATATATAAATATCTTCTCCACTAATCAAAGACCTCAATATTTCTCTTCTTCTCTCTTTCCCACCCCCACTACCCCCACCCCCCTGCACACACACACAGAGAGAGAGAGAGAGAGAGGGGGAGAGGGAGGGACAGACGAACAGTAACTTGAGAGAAAGCAAAAAACAAAAGCCAAAAAAAAAAA
>NW_001849528.1:90480-97598 GCF_000209065.1 Trypanosoma cruzi
TTTCCCCCCCCCCCCCCCCAATTCACAAGAAAGACACACAAACACAAACACACACAAAGAAACAACAACAACAGGTAACTATGAGCCTCAACAACGCACGGACGGGAAGAGATGATGATGATGGTGATGGTGGTGACGCAAACAAAAAGGGGAATCCGGCTATATATATATATGTATGTATACATGCAAGCATGGAAAGCAAATAAAAAAGCAAGCAAGCGGGTAATTTAAAAGGGGTTAAATACTTCAACACGCATATATATACATATATATATATGTGTATGTGTATATACGCCCCAAAGAAAAAACAACAACAAAGTCCAACTTATATATATAAATATGCAAATAAATAAATAAATATATATAAATATAATTGGGGTACGACATTGCGACTGAATGCACCCCCTTCCCCCCGCTTCCATACAATTCCGCAGCATCCCTCGATGATTTGCCTTGCCGATGGATACTTCGGTGTCGTATGGAAGTTTCAAACTCCAAATTGATTCATGTTCCGCGTCGTGTAAAAGACAAAACAAACAAACACAATCTTTCAGCAGGGCCTTCATCTCCTCCTAAACACGCAGGCACGCAAGAGCGAATGGCGCTCTCACGGCTGTAGGTGGCGAAAAATGAGGCAAGCTCGAAATGAAAGGGATGAATCACACACGCACACAACCAATCATACATGCATGCACAATAGACACGTACATAAATAAAGAGGGGAGGAAAAAAAAACAAACAACAAACAACAAACAAAAACACAAAAAAGGGTTTGAGAAAGAAAGACGTGTTATTATCGCTAGGTGCCGTACCGTACACATATCAGGCTGCACCAATTTTTTTCTCTTCCTCTCCCCCCTTCCTCTCCCTCCCTCTCCCTCTCTTGCAAGCTCTTTAAATACAGAAAACAAACAAAAAAACAAAAGCAAAAAAAAAAAAAAAAAAAAAAAAAAAGAAGAAAAGCAAGAAAACGCAACGCAACAAAAAAAAAAAAAAAAAAAAAAGAAAAAAAGAAATAAAAAAGAATCAAATAAAACAAACAAGCAAAAAAAAAAAAAAGGACACATACGAAACGCGGTTTATTCTTTTTTCCCCCCCCACCCACCCACCCTTCTCCTTCTGCTTTCTTCCTTCCTCCTAAATTTTCCTTTCCTTTGCGGATCATTCGTCCTATTTATTAAATAGTATTATATATTTATGTTTATAATGTCCTTTTTTTTTCCTCCCTCCCTCCTTTTCTTTCTTTCTTTTCGCACGCAATCACTTGTTGTTTCGCCCTGTTTCATTAAAAGTAAGGGTGTTTTTCTTTCCTTTCCTTCTTTTATGTGCGCCACAGGAGCCACCAAAGTCTTTTTTTTTTTTTTTTTGTCCTTTAAATTTACTTCTGCGCATTCTTCTTTTATGCCATTCGCTTTGGGCATATTTGCCCCACCCACTCATTTTCCCCTCGGACGGAGAAAACATGGCCGCTACACCACCACTTTGTCTTTGCGTTCCGCCTGGCTAATGCCTCCTGCAACGACTCGGGATGCATCACCCCCGTCACCTCCCGCCGTCGGCACGGTATTTTTGCTGTTTTCACTGACACTAAGGTGGTTAAGACCACACGCGCCGCTGCCACCTATCCCGATAAGCTGTTTCTTGGATGACGCCTCCACTCGGCTGTTGTGCTCCATGGGCCCAATGCCTTGAGAGCACGACGCTCCCTGAGAAACATTGGCAACCCCATTTACTCCAGGCTCCCTGGCATCTATGATATGTTTTTGAATGTTTGACTGCCTATCAGTTCCCAATGGATTTGTAGCAGGAGGGTTTTGGGCGTTGCTACTGTAGTTGCTGGGAGTATCCTGATAATATTGCGTGGTTGATGACTCCGGAATCGCCTTCTCGTCTGGTACTCCCCCTGTTGATGCATATCCACGATGTGCAGACAAATTTCGGCAATAGTAGGAATTGGATGGCTGCAGCAAACGGGCATAATCTCCAAATTCCTCTGGCGATAAGAAGAAATCAAACACCAGCCGCTTGATAAACGCTTCTTCCAAAAGGTTCAATGATTTCGTGTCAAGTCCAAAAACTTCCGCGAAGTGGCGGTTGTTAATACTACGCAATTCCAGGGTCTTGGATGCGACGCGAACGGAGGTCAAGAAAAGCCTTAATATGTTCTTTTCCGTGATGATTAGATTCGGGTGGCGCAGGCATAGGCGATCAAGGTAGATGATAGCCCCAAGAAGGGACGAGGGGGAGATGAAGGTGTACTCTGCAGTGCGATGCACAAAATCGTGAAAGGAAACTTGTGGATGTAATCCTTGTTGCTGAAATATAATAAAATTGGCGTCCTCCTTGACGAGTTGGGCGAGCTTCCGGTTCCGCTCCACAACGGCCTGCAGGGCATTCGCAATGGACGGCACAATCTGACTGAACTCTGGGGCATATTTGTCACGAAGAATTTCTATTTCACTCGGTGACTCACTCGGACGCAGACTGGACGTGCCCAAGTGCAGTGGCCGTTCACACGGTGACATGGTGAAGGGTGCCCGCCTGTTGCGCGAGGTCAAGGCCACGTCACGGAGATTCTCGCCGGAGCCGTTGACCAAAAAGTGCAGCGTCTCAAAGAAGAAAGTACGTCGGTCCGGCTTGTACTTCCGCGCAGGAAAAAGATACGACGTTGGTCGTGGCTCCGTCCCAAACTTTTTTGTCAGTAGCTCAAACACAACCTCCGGCTCCGTAACCAACGTTTCATGGATTTCTTCCCCCAGAACGGACTGAAGGCACTCCCGTACGCTTTGGTCGCTAAGATGATACTTGTAGCGGTAGGCCAATAAACGGTGCCGTGCAGAGACGCTAGAGCACTCGGGTCCAATCTCCAAATTGGCCCTGCGCATAAGTTCCTCCTCCCTCGATGCGTACTTCTGCAGCAATACGCCACTCTGTCGCCACTCCGCACTCCCTTGTTCTGGGTACAACGCAAGAAGGTTCTCTAAGCGTCGAAGATAATAATCGGGATCCACAATCAGCCGCATGTGTTGATAAATCTCCACTTCTGAAAACCCTTCAAGCAACATGGCAGCCACATCCAGCTTCTCCAGAGCTTGATTATTGCCACAACTGACGAGGTTACGATTCTTGTCCTCGATGAGGCGTCCAAGCACAGATTCCTTGTCGTCATTTGGATTCACTGAGACGGAGAGTATGACGCCGCCTACACTGAGACCAACAACGCGTGTGACGGTCTTCTTCTTTCGGACCTCCTCGATTGCCATTGAAAAAAACCCGGCGCCATCGGAGTGTGTGTCTGCACTTTGACCGACCGTGATACATCGCAGCACGGAGGATCCTATGCGATGCTGACGAACGCCAACCATGACATCAAGAGTTGTTGAGAGACCAAGCGTACAAGGGTACTGCAGCAAAATTTGATTTCCATGAATCATATTTCTTTTTGTGTCATTGTTGCTCGTTTCGTTGTCGCTGTCGTCCTCTTCGTTTGTCTCTTCCCCTGCCGTTGGGTACCACCGTCGCCACGGTGAGGTACGCGGCGAGATCGACGGCAGCGCACATTTTGGGCTCGCGTAGGGCGTCGTGATGTTACCCAAATCCAAAATAAAACGCTCGCGTTTGAACAAAATGGAAGAGGAGGAAAATGGCATCACGCTCTCGCCCAGCGGCAGTAATTTCACGCGCCGCCCCCGGTAGTTGTAGTTGACTACAGGCTGCACGAAAAGCTCAAGCTGCTCCCGCCGCGGATCCAGTTGCTGCATCTCCCGCGGTAGGTCATAGATGGCGTGAATTGTGAGAATTACCTGTTCGATAGGCATCCCGGCCGCGCTGGTCCTGTTGCCGCAGTCACCCAACAAGAAATCTCTTACGCGTATGCGTGTATGCTCAACAACAACAACAACAAAAAAGAAGATCGCAAAGAAAAGGTACAAAAAGACAAAACAAGACAAAAAAAAAAAAAAAAAAAAAAGAAAAAAAGAGCAAGCAAACAAAAAACAAAAGAAAAGAAAACTAAAAAAGTTCCTTTGCGCTGAAACTGTACTGTCTATATGTATGTATATATATATATATATATATATTTACTTATTTATTAGATATGTTACAATGCGTGTGTGTGTGCGCGCAGTGTACACGGCAGCCAATTGTTGTGGGCCTGCACTTTGTGGGGACTTGCCTTTTCTTCTCTTCTTCCCTTCGCTCTGCGGGCAGAACACACACATGCATGCATGCACACGCACACAAAAGAAAAAAACAACAACAACAACAAGAAAGAAGAAAGAAGAAAGAAGGAAGGCAAAGTGGGGAAAAAAAGCGCACGGCGCCGAGGCACACAAAATGGGGGAAGAAAAGTCGGCAACAGGCCTGCAGCCACGCAGAGAGAAACAGAGAGAAAGAAAGAAAGAAAGGAGGCATGAGGCAGAGAAAACAGGCAAACAAAAAAGCAAACAACAACAAAAAAAGGGAATAAAAAAAAAAAAAAAAAAGCGCACGCAAAACAAAACAAAAACAAAAACACAAAAAAAACAAAAACACAAAACAAAAAACAAACAAAAAAAAAAAAAAAAACGCCTCTTCTACAAGAATTATTCCACTTCGGGGAGAAACACAAAAGTAACGGTGCGTCTCTGCGAGTGTCGCCTCCGCAGCGGCGGCACGCCTCCCCCTCCCTCCTCAACCCCTTCGTAGCGGTCCCACCGCACAGCGCTGCGGGTGAAGGCAAATCAACGTGCTTACCGAAGCTGTAAAAACCAAAAAAGTCCTACAAACAACAAAAACACAAACAAAAGAAAAACACGCACACACCCAGACAGACAAAAAAGTACAGGAAAAAAAAAAAGGAAAAAGAAGGAAAAAGAAGAAGAAGAAGAAGAAAAAAAGAAAAAAAAAAGGCAAACCACTCACCAAAGACGGTGAACATGCATGCGTTCCACCGGTATCACTCGATTGAGAAAGCAAAACAAGAAGGGGTTGAGTGGGAAAGAAAAGCAAAAATAGCAACAAACACTTGTACGACACGCATACTTGACCGGCAATTGGGACCTGCAGTAAGTACATTCATACAAATAAATATATTGTATGCATGCAAGGGTGGTGACATGAAAATAAATGGAAGGGGCTTACAACACCAACACCAACAAAAAAAGAGAGAGAAAAAAGGCAGCATTCGTGTCTCATGTATGCATGCATGCATGTCACCTTCTCTCTCTCTCTTTCTCTCTCTCTCCTTCCGCCTGGTTTCTTCCCCCCTTTTCCCGCAGTGTCTCCCTATCTTTGCTGAATTATTTACTCTTTTATCTTACTCATTTCCTTCCCCCATCCCCCATACAAAACACACACAAACACACAGACAGACAGAGACTGAGAGGGACAGGTAGATGAAACCAAAAAACAAAAAAACAAAAAAAAAAAAAAGAAAGGTTTTACGAGTGAATAACCCCCCGTCCACCCACACGCACATGCACGTTGTGTCGGCAAGTGGGCTGGTGGATGCCCACGCAGTACGTCTGGGAATAACAACAACAACAACAAAAAGGAAAAAAAAAAAAAAAACGTACGAGTATGCTGAACAAAAACAAAACAAAAAAAAAAGAAAGAAGAAAAAGAAGAAGATGCAGTTTGCTAGCGATGAACGCCGTACTCATCCGAAACAACAAATCCACAGGGAGTGGAGGAAAGAGGAGAAAAAAGAAGAAGTTGGAGGGTTGGGGAGGAGGGCGGAGGGGAGCGCGCACGTAAAACAATAAAAAAAAGGAAAAAAAAGGAAAAAAAAGGAAAAAAAAGAATATTCTTCTTCTTGTTGCTGCTGCTCGCTGCTGAGGTGCGCTGAGAATACAAAACAGAAAAGAACAGAACAGCGATCACAGCCAAAACGGGGACAACAAAAGAAGAAAAGCAAAAAAAAGAAAAAAAAGAAAAAAAAAGAGAAAACCCTCCCCTCTCCAACACCACCAGACACACAGCCACAACCGCGACAGGGCAGAAGTGAGTGAGTTGCCGCAGAAGAGGAGGGTACGCGGCGGGTAGGGGCGGACGGAGTGTGCGCCAGGCCGAAGCCTCCATCCCTCCCTACCTGCCTTTTGTTTTTTTTGTGTGTTTTCTTCCAGCAGTAAACAAAAACAAAAACAAAAGCAGCAGAAAAACCAATCGACAAAAAAAAGGATAAAACGACCGTCTTTCTCGGAATACCCGGCATATGAAACAAAAATAAAAATTTTCATCCAACGCTCGCACAGAGAAAGAGAGAGAAAAGAAAAGAAAGAAAAAAAAAGAAATTATTTCTTACAGCAATCCAATGAAAGCCGGGCTTGTTTTTGGACTCACAAGGCGGCAGTCGGTCCCCTTTTTTTTTTTTTTTTCTTTTCTTTTCGTGTGAATCCCGCCCTACTGCCGGATTCTCTTCTCATTTGTCGTGTGGAGTAAAATTCGCGGGTCTCGTCGTTGCACAGAAGCAGTTTTTTTTTTTTTTTTTTTTTTTTTCGGGTGGTGGGTGGTGTTTTAGGGAATGGCAGAAGGGAGATGTAAACTACATCCCCCCTCCCCCTTTTCCCTCCACTCTTTCCCCTAGAATAATAATAAAAAAAAAAAAGAAACAACACAACAACACAAACACAACAAACCGAAAGGAAATGCGCTCGCTCTGCCAGGAAGTCTCGTTGGAAAATAATCGATGAGCAATTAAAACAATCAGCATGGAAAAAAAAACAAAACAAAAAGGAAATTCCCCTCCCTCCCCCCTCTTCCGCCCCGTTTGTTGGCCCTGTCGGGTCGTACCGCATCCCTTCCTCCCCTCCGCCTTTCCACAAGAGTTCTGCGGGGATGTGAACAACCGCCGCAGTACCGTGTACGTATAAATATATAAATATATATTTAAAGCAGAAACAAACAAACAGAAGGAAAGAAGAAAAAAAGAAAAAAGAAAAGAAAAAGAAAAGAAAAAACCATCGATTATTCTTTTTTTTTTTTTTTTCTTTCATTCTTTTTTAAATGGTCCTAATAAATATGCGCTTCTGTTCCTTTTCCTGCGTTGCCGTAGAGGACGAACGATCGGCACTGGGGATTTTGTGTGGGAGGGAGGGAGAGAGGGGAATGCGTGGCCGCCCAAAGTCACACGCACCCCC
>NW_001849528.1:97698-116333 GCF_000209065.1 Trypanosoma cruzi
TTTTTTGTTTTTCCATTTTTCTTTTTATTATATATATTTATATATATATTTATTTATATATTTATATATATAAATAGTTTTTTTTCCCCTTTCCCTCTTAAGAAGTTCCATCAATTTTTTATTAAATATTTTTTTTCCTTTTCCTCTTCTCTCTTTGTTCGCACTTTGTCCTCTCCGGCTTGACTGCTGCCGTAATTCACCGCATCCAGAGAGAAAGATAGAGAAAAGGGAGGAAACACGGGAGGGAAAAGAAGGAAAGAGAGCAGAAAACAACGAAAATCATGCAGTTTTCTCGCACTAGTCCTGGTGAGAAAAAACAACAACAACAACAACCTTTTTCGTCCTTCTCCTTTTTCCCCAGCCTGGCCTGGCCTGGACTTCCCCCTTACGCTCTTTCACGGTGCTGGCGGGCGGCGCTGGTTTCAAAGGATCTGCTAACGCTCATGTTATTGCTACCGATGCTGATGTTGCTAATGCTCTTGTTGCTGCAGACAGGGAGACGCGAGGCCCTTCGCGGGAGCGCTGGCATCGACATAGTAGCGGCTGTCGTTGAACGGGAGAAAAAGGGGCCAGAGAAGCACTTTTCTTCATTCTCCACTCTAATCACAGGCACCACGCCATTCCCTGCTACAGCCACACTGTCGCCCTTCTTTGTCTTCTTGCCGACTTCGCTAGCATAATCATTGCTTTTAACAGCAGCACTGGTCAAACCCTTTGGCGGAGTGAAAGCCTGACTGTTCGCCGATGCAATACTGACGCGTGATGGGAGGAAGGGCGGAAATAAATCGCTTTTCTTCTCTTCTCCCCCACGGCTCATTCTGCTCCCACCGCTGCTGTTTCCACTAGCCATGCTCAGCCGTCGTAAAACTGGCAACATCAACGCATCCTCCTCATCAAATTCACCAGCACTCAGAACTTCCGATTTGGTTGAAGGTCTTCTGGAACGGGGCGTCGTGACGAGGTCATCCACGTACCGGTAGAACTCTTCGGCCTGCACGTAGAGGTCCAGCTCAAGAAACCGAATAAAATGTGCCTCAAGACAATTCATTTCCGAGTTTCTGACTCCGCAGATGCTGGCAAAGTTCTTGTTGCTAAGTGTCCGTGTGTCCATGACTTTACTGGCAACGCGCGTTGCAGAGGCAAATAGCTTGAAGATGTTGAGTTTCGTAAGGAAGAGAGATGGTTTACGGGAGAGGAGCCGATCAATATAAAGGCAGGCAATCAAGAGTACAGACGGGGACACATATGTGTATTCTACAATGCGATTGACGTATCCCGAAAAGGAGATGCTCGGCGCTGTGCTCGTGTCGAAGACATTGAAGGACTCCCGTGTAACCTCCGCGTCAAGAACTTCTCCAAGACCGTTCGTATGTCCATTTGGGGCGACGGCAGCGGCAGATTCAATTGACGGGGCAGTTGTTTCCCCTTCCGCTTCCGAGTTCTTCTGATGGTCCTCTTTCTGCTTATCCAACCGCTGCTTCCACATTTTATGTGCCTCAATGACGCTCTCGACAGCGTAGCTGATGGCGGGGATAAGAAACTCGTACTCCAGGGCATGTTTTGCTTGAAGGGACTCCGTTTCACTCAGGACGCCTTTCTGGCAGTACCGCTGCGGCTCTGAAACGGATGGGGAAAGAACAAACAACTTCAGACGGGCAGGCGCATCCGAGGCGGGGAATGCGGCGTTGTTGTCGGCACTCAGTTCATCACGCTCGGCTGTGAAATTAGATTCTGAGATACCGGACTGAGACGAGAGCGACGGGATTTCAAAAAGAGTGCGGCTCAACGCACGATGCTTCAATAACTTCTGTATGGCAACGTGGTGTGCGTGACGAAAATATTCACGGATGAGCGGCTTATCCGAGTCCAACATGTCCAGGCTCAAAAACCTCACTACACTATCGGTCTTCATTTCTTCTTTTCGTTTGGGCGTTTCAGCTGCTGTTAGTCGTCGCTTCTTCTCTTTCCTCTCTCTTAATTCCCCGTTGCATTGCAGACAACGCAGTCACAAAGGCAAGAAAGAGAGAGAGACAGTGAAAAGACAGAAAGGCAAAAATAAAATAAAATAAATAGACGGATGATGGAGAATCCATAAAAGTTCAAACAGAAAGGGAGGGAAAAAAAAAAAAAAAAGAAGAAAGAGGAAGAAAGGGCGGCGGATTAAAACGCATGCCACCACCACCAAGGCTGAAAAGCAAATAAATTACTCAGTCACACTCTCTTGTGCACGCGGCCCTCCCCACACACCCAAAAGGATGCTCCAAAAATCAACTTACCTTGCAATTGTGCAACGATAGGGGAGGAGTGGAAAAAGGTGATGGTGTGGGCAAGCAGCCAAACCGATGATTTTCAACGGAAAAATCGTTTTTTTTTTTTTTTTTTTGTGAGGATTTCACTCACACTTTCGGTTCATTGCAATTCCGCGTCGTCCAAGCAATGCAAAAGTTTTATGGCCGCCTCCCGGCAATGCGGCTCCGGCCCCGCTTTTAATGCTCGCAACGTGTGAGCAAGTGTATTGCGCCCCACTTCCACCGCAACGACAGAGGTCTGAATATCTTTCCCGCTACCGTCAGAAAGCATGAGCGTCATGACCGTCGCCACAAGGTCTCGCGTGTGTGAAGAGGAGATGGACTCAAAAAGGAGCAGCTGCGCTAGCAGACGCATTACTCCACGCGTGGCATCAGACGCACCATCTTTTCCAAGCACCACCGGATCTCCTGCAAGTAACACCGCTGCATTTTGTAGAAGAGCACATATTGCCGTCTTCACATTGCCGTTTTTCGTCTGAAGAAGCGATTGGGGTGCCTTCGTGAGCATTGCGAGGATCAACGCCAACTGATCCGCAGTCAGTTTCGCTCCTGGTGGCGGTTTGTCCAGCGCTGCAATCACGTGAGCAAAGAGACGTGTTGTCACGAGAGCCTCCACATCAGGGACATGAGGCAAATTTTGAATGCATTCCTCAAAAAACGCTCGTGCATTGGGTGCATCCCCTCCGTTGCCGTCATCCGACAAAAGCAGCTGCAGCCAACCAAACGGACGCACTGTAACAGCAAGGAGGTGGCTGAGCAGGTCCAGTGCAGGGAAACGAGAGGCCTCGGGCAATTCGTGGTACAACGCCGCAATATCGTCCAGGAGGGCGCTGTTTGGTTCCCCCTCGGCCGCTGTTACCACCCGCTCCACCAAAGCACTGAGCCGCGTGTTACCCGTCAACTCATCAATCTTCTTCTTTGCCCCGGCTGCATTATACGATGTGAAGCGTTTATGGTTGTTCCATCTGACGATACTGCGGTTTGCTTCCTCCGCTGTGGCCGGAGGCGCTCCTGCTCGCCGTGCCGCTTCTTGCTCAAGCAATAGCCCTTCCCGTGCATAACCTGAAAAGGCAACGTCACTTCTAGACGCCCCCACCGTTTCCATATTGCGCAGCGCCTCTCCCCAAGTTGGGGTGGTTGAGACACCGGCTTGCTGCAATGCCGCGGCCTCGCGGGCGTATTCAGAGAATACCGGCTCCCCGCCGCCCCCACCAACAGCGGCAGAGGCAGAGGCAGAAGCATGATTGCCTGCTCCTGTCACCGCGTTGGCGGTTCCTGTTCCCGGCTGAATGTCTCTGGGATCAACGTTGTTTAGAATAAAATTTTGTATCTCCTCCCTGTGCGATTGGGACACGAGGGTGCGATTTTCATTTATAAAGTTCTGCGCGGCCTCAAAGATGCTCTGGCCTTTGTCGTACGAAAGTTTGAGCATTTTTCCATTCACATCCACATCAAAGATATAATCGTGCGGCACGCCGTTCAGGTACTTCTTTTCTCTTGGCTGCGCTGCGCCTGTAAATGCCTGCCCTTGCGGCCCCTCAACAACAGTCCCCACTTTGTCCCAACGACCGCAGTTCCAGGCATAAACCTCAATTGTGCCTGCCTCTGTGCGAGCAATGAGACGTTCACCCTGATGCGTCCCTTTACGAAACCGCAGATCAGCCACCGAAAGCATTGACGCTGTGTCAATCCCGGCAACGGTGAGAACTTTGACGTCAATTGTTTGGGCGGCCACAGCGGCCTCAAGTGTCTGCAGCTTCTCCACAGATGCCATCATTTCATCGTCTGCCGTCCACATGCGCACGACGCCGTCAGAACCGCCAGTCACAATGTCGCCTGTACTTGTGAAACAAACGGACCACACCACACATGGATGGTTGATGCTCTGTATGACAACACTTTCCGTCTGCGTGTTCGACGAGGCCAAATCCAGCACGCCGCCCTGCCACACCTTCAACGATCGATCTTCTGAGGCGGAAAACAACAGTTGCCGTGTTGGGCAGTAACAGAGGGCGTAAATTAGACTGTCGTGCGCTGTCAAGAGGCGGAGTGGGGTGGTGCCCGTCTCAGTGTCCCAAATCATGATAGTTGCATCATTTCCCCCTGTGGCAAAACGGGTTGCACTCATTGCGCAGATGCATTGCACGACGTCTTCATGGCCAACAAAAACCGACAGCGTCGCCCCTGTCTCCACATCCCACTGGTGGATCGTTTTGTCGCCAGAGGCAGACACAACGCTGCTCGTTCCTGGCAACTGAGCAACAGCCCGCACCGCCGTCTTGTGTCCGGTGTAATTTTGCTTCACGCCGCCTGTTGTACTGTCAAACACGATACACATACCACCCCAATCGCCCGTCACAATGTCACCAGAGTTTGGTAACATCACAACACCGCAGCAGACACCATGCGCATGGCCATCCAGAACTGCCTCAAGCGCCGTAGTCACGGGGTTCCACAACGCCACGTGCTTATCATTGCTGCCCGTGACAATGCAGGACTCACCATCAAGAAGCGTCATGAAGGGATGAAAGGTAACAAAGTTCACAAATGCAGTGTGGCCTACCAACACAAGACCGGATTTAATGGTGTCATTGGGAGGTTGCTCTGGGAGTATCATGGCGGTGTTGTCACGCGACGCAGTGAGAAGCACCCCGCTGGAGCACGACACGTGTCGCACATCGCTGGAGTGAATACACCCCTCCGCACGGAGCACAAAATGAACCTCGCCATTATCCGTCATGCTTTGGATGTGAGAATGTAAATGTGTATGTATATTTTTCCCCTAACCCCACACAATCACCTTCCCTAACAAAGTTTTTTTTTTTTTTTTCTCTTCTTCTTTCCTACCGTTTGGAGTGAATATCCCCTTCTCTTTGAGGACAAAATGCAGCAATTAATGAAGGAGTGATTTAAAAAAAAAGTAATGACATCGCTGCAAATGGGCAGTATGAGGTAAAACAGGGGTCACCGGCGCATTGTCAATGTATTCCTCGCTTCTTTATCTACTGCGATGCGGTCCTGCCAGCGGAGGGGCCGTTTCTGTGGCAACAGCAAAGTTTGGGGTAGAAGGCAATGAACGTCGACGGCGCTGGTGTCATTGGCCTCAATGTCGCCTGCAAGTGGGTATCTGCACCCAGCACCCCATGCGTCCTCATGGAGGAAAACACGCGAATGCATAGACAGAAAACGCATATTTGTTGAAGGGACAAACAACACCCTAACCTCAAAGACAGCCAGATCGGGCCACAGAGAAGACACAAACAGACACATGCACACTCAGGGATGGATCGTCAAGTTACATACGCAGCATTCTCAACAGTTGGAGGCCATAACGCACCGCGTGGTACGACGTCCACCAGTACGAGCCCGAGACATCCACCCACGTGACGTCGAGCTCCATGTTTCCCTCATCCTCATCCTCCCCCAACATCGTCACCACCGACGCGTAGGTGGAAACAAAATCCAGTTCGTCTTGGAGTGTCCAGCCACACGGGGGGCGTTCGCATAAAGCCCACCGCATCAGCGCAAGACGCAGCATCCAGACAGCCTCGTGTCCCTTGTCGTAATGTCGGCGTAACTCTTGCGTGGTAACAGCTAGTAGCCTCCCCCACACGTGCAATGCCACGGAGTCGTGCTTATCAAAATAGGCTCCTCTCTTCGCTGTTGCCTGCTCAAGAAGAAATGTTAAATACGCCGCGGCGGATGTGTCACCGTTGTGCTTCTCAAAAAAGTGCACAACGACGTCCAATTCCTGCAGAAAAAATGCTCTGTTAACACTCTCCTCATTCCCGTCTTGTTGAAAGTGAAACGCGAACACTTGCCGTCGATGGTTCCAGGCGTTGTAATTCATCGGATGTTTATCAGCAGCATTAAACAACACTGAACGGTCGTGTATATGAAAGGCCTCCAGGTCCATGCCACCCAATTTTAGCATTTGCTGCTCCACCCACCAGCGGTGCACCCAAACTTCTTGAACCTTGTGGTGACAGCTCACCAGAAGGGATGTCAGTAGGAGTTCCTGCAGCAAAAGCAGCGGCAGAAAATGCTCCCCCTTCTCCTCCATCACGTCATGGGCGACGACTGTTCTCTTTAGCCATCGTCGTCGTTCACTCCAGAGACCGGTATGTGCGGGGACCAGCAGCAACAACACCGGCACCACGCCTTCCTGCGACAGTCTTTTGACCAGGGGGCCAATGATCGGAGGCGGAGACTTTTCCCCATCTTTATGTGGCTCGTGAGGCTCTTGCATTCGCCGCAGGAGTCCCACAAACGACGCCGTCAGCATCTTGTCGTCAAGACCCACAACCAACTCAAAATGGCCCCCGTGATCGTCAAGCACATCGATTGTGCCCCATCGAAGCGACATTTCCTCCAGCGCGACGGGTGGGAGAAGCGCCAACGAGCATTCGACAGGTCGTCCAGAATGGAGCTGCTGCGCCGCCACTTTAAGCGCAGCTTGGAGTCGTTCGGCCACTTCTGTTAACACATCCGAGTACTGCATACGACTCTCTCACCCTCTCTTTTCCTGCTCCTCTGCCCAAGCCATAAGGCATAGTTGTGTGTGTGTGTGTGTGCATTAAAAAACAAGGGGCCCAGGGATGTAGTGAACAAACATTAAAGTTGTCGCGGCGGAAAAAAAGGAGCAAATATACATGTAACCACCGCAGAGAGAAATAAAATAAAAAGAGGGTTGGCGGGAAGCAAAGAAAACCAAAATACACACATAAACACGCACACGCACAAAAGGACGTCGCCTCCGCCAAATGACGCGCAAAAACAAAAAAAAGTATAAGGCAACATGGCTCACTGGGCATATATGACTGTGTGCATGCATCTGTCTTTACAATCGTTTTGATTCATCGCCGTGACAATACTGCCCTTGCCTCATTGAGCTTTGTCGCGATGTATGGGCTGCCATTCACATCACTGTGCAACTGTTTCATCAGCGTGTAGTAGTGTTCCTTCACCTCCTTATCCGATGGGCGGGCGCCAGTTCCATCAGCGACATCTTCCGAAAAACCAAGCAGCAACAACGCCTCCCGTTCCGACATGTTGGCCTCAAAACTTTTCTCGTGACGGCGGTACAATTGGTGCGCATGGAGGGCTTGGGTGGCGCCCATTCCGCCCTGCGCCATTGCAACCCGCTGTGTCACTCGAGGCGCCAGTCGCGAGACGTAATACGCCCCTGCAAGTAGCAGAAACGCCGTCAACGGGGCCGCCATAAAAGACTTCCCCTCCTCGCAAAAAAAAAAAAAAAAAGGTTGTCCACAACGCTTAGCTGCTACTGGCAGCCACGAGAGTAAATGGAAAGAAAAGAGAGAGACAAAAAGAGAAGGAGGAGGTGCAGAGACAATTATTTCCTCTCCATGCAAGAGGATCCAAAGAAAAAAAAAAAGAAAGGAACAACGACCACAAGCGAGAGAAAGAGAGTGAACTTAGATGTCCTTCACCAACTTCAAGAACTAAGAACAATGGTCATCTATGTTTTTTTCTTCATTTGGTTTGTTGTTGTTGTGGTTGGCTGAAAGGAAAAAAAAAAAAAAAAAAAAAAAAGACTACCGCCCGCTGCTTCTCCCGCCAGTACTGCCACTGCTACTGCGACTACCGGCAGTGAATTGCTTTTCCACCTCCAAGCCCATGGATGCACCATGAGGCAAATTACCCGCCCGCCGCTGTTGAGCAAAACCAGCAGCGCCATTGGACTGGCCTGCAGAAACTCTCCGCTTCTGCAACTTCTCTTCTCGAAGTCTTTTCTCGTAAAGACGGCCGTCACGGAAGGCATTCCGCATCTTTTCTTCCACTTCCCCCACGAGACTCTCCATAATGTGCTGTCGCTCATGCACCATCTGCTCATGGACCTGCTGGAGCTGCTGGTATTGCTCCTTTGCCATATCCTCCGTGCGTTTTTGTTCCTCTTGAAGTAAACATTTCATCCGCTCCCTCTGCTGTTCTGCCACGCGACATCTTTCTCTTGCCACCTTCAACTCATTGCGTAATTTCGCCTCACTAAAAAACTCCACGCCAATGGCGGCAGGTGTCAATGTAACATCATCCACATCTCCAAGCGGGGAATTCCCTTCCACACTTGTTTGTAATCCAAAGGCATCGTTCGAGTAACCCGGCACCGTCACATTCTGTAGTTGCAGGCTAGCACGATGTAATTGCGTTTCCGTAATCCACACCACACCCGCATCAAAGGCAATGCAAATGGGCTCCATCAACATGTCCACCAGGAGTGAAAGTCTCTGCAATGTTTCCTGCATCTGCAGTTCCTTCATTGACTTGGTACACTCTTGTCGTCCATTAGCCTCTCGCGGTGGGGCAACGATAACATTGAGGCCCTGGTAGCGATGACCATCTTCCTGCAGCTGGTCAATCACCGTCAGCCGGCGGTGCAGGGAATTCTCCTCCAACCGCAGCCGCTCCACCTCAAGCTGAGCGGAGGACAGGGCATTAGTCAGTTGCTTGTTCTCTGCCTCCAACGTCGCCATTCTACCGTCTAATGCGTCAACACGCTCTATGAGAGAAATTCGTTCCAGACGTAGTCTATTAACTTCCTCCTCCAGTGCGCGGCTCCGCTCCAGTTCCACCTCACGCAACAAGGCAACCTGCGCAAGGGAACTCTCGAGACGGTCAATATGTCCCTGGGCAAGAAGAGGGTCAAAACGAGCTAATTCCTCATCAGAGACCATCGCGCGAGAGGCCTTTTGAAGCAACAGCTCCGCCCGCTGCAGTTGTCCACTCAAAAAAGATATATGTGAAAGAAGATGCTTTCGATCGCAGTAGTCCGCTGCCGTGATAAGTGGGTGCTGCAAAATTTTTGCCTCGGCATTGTCTCTTATGAGGGAGGGTGGAGCCGTGGGTTCATCGGCGCCGCGAACGGCAGCTGTGGCAGGATGCCTGGGCGGAAGCGCTGGCGGGAAGGCACTTCCGGATGCGGCATGTCGCCAGGATTTATCTTCCCTGGAAGTCTGCGGCACCTCTTTCATCTCTTTGCCGTTAGTTTTCTTCTATGGTCTTAATTATTCTCTCCCTCCCTCTCTCTCTCTCTCTATGCTGAAATGTACGCTTGGCAGGTCTGCAATCCCTTCTGATTTCTCCCACCGCACAGGGGACGTTGCTTCCAACACTACTGCCTTTGGATGGTAAAAGAGAACGACCCGACACGGTAAAAGCAGCAGGAACAGTGGACAGAGTACACAGACAAGAAAAACAACAACAAAAACTGAGCATTTCATGCCGTGGGAAATGACAACAGCAGTCGTCCAACCCGTCCCACGTAGACGGTGGGAGGAAAAAAAAAAAAAAGTAGAGATATAACACGGCGTTTACGGCAGTAGATGCATTTGCTCACACGCATAGAGCATCTTAAAACACACACAAACACACACACACACAGAAAAATGCCTAAATGTTTCGCCCTTCATCTCCACTTTTAGCAGCAGAAGTTGCCGTTAAACAGTTTTCCCTCAGTTGAGGATCTTTTCGAGACGGGAGTACCCAGTGCCTTTGACTTAATGACATCCAACACATGCTCAGCGACGTTTTCCACTCCGGAGAAACCCGGAAAGTAGTTTACATCCACAATTACTGGTGTGGCGGAACAAAGCAGCGCCGAGGGGGCGCCGGTGACTTCATCAAATAAAGGTGCATCGCGCAATGACGCCCCCAGCGGCGTATCACACTGTCCAGAGACTTTTTTTGGGACCAACAGCAGGTCAAAGCCAAATAGCGTCAACCCCAATTCCCGCACCAACTGCTCAGCAATTTGACTGCACTGAGTGTAGGCTCTTCCGCCCACTGCAAGGTAATTCCTCCAGCGCGCCTCCTCCTCTACCCAGCCAGCATCAATGGGGAATTTTTCTTGAGAATCCACAAAAACAGGACCACCCATCTTCGACAAGACACATCGCAGCAACGGCGCTGTTGGGACAGCCTTCACAAAAACGACAGTGCCAATGCAGTAAACTTTGATGACAACTGAAATAGCATGCAAAAAGAACTCCTGCAGAACAAAACTGTTGACGCAGGATGAAAGCAGTGAGAGCACTTCCTCCGGCAGGGATTTCTCGGGCCTGCAACCCTTCCATATGACCATCTGGTGCGTGAAGGACGGGCCGGTGCTGATGTCCGACTTCACTATCCACCATGTCTCACGTGAACTTTGGCTTGCACCCATAACTTCGGTGTCTTCCTCGTCACTCAATACAAACGAAGACAACCCGAGCGGGGTCAACGATGCACCGTCTCGTATCCACAGCCAAGAGTGAGGAACTGGACACAATGGCCGCTTCAAACGACCGTCCAACATCTTGTAAAGCAACGACCTCTGCAGAACGAGCCGTGTCAACTCCACCGGATCAATAATAATAACAGGCGGAATACGTCCACGGCGACGCCTTCGCGAGGCTGCAGCACACCACCGACAGAGGGCACCCACGGCCTTGGGAGGCAGCGTGCTCACTTTGTGCAGCACCAAATCCGCGTCGTTTTCCGTTCCAGTCGAGAACTTGTTTCTCTCCGGGTCGTATTGCATCCAAACAAACGAAAAGGTGACATGAGCGCCGTCATCACCTTCTCTCTCCAAACTTTCCTTCTCTTCTACATACCGCTGCAGCTTTTCAAAGAATGGCTTCTTCCTCTCCGAGCTACAAAGTGCAATCACAAACTGCTTCCCTCTTGGAGCAGTGCTCATGTACAGAGTTTGCTTCTCCTCTTCAGCACCACGCTGGGAAGTGGGAAAAACCAAACAAAAACAACAACAACAAAATACCAGAAGGGACGCTTCACACAGACGCGGACACCCAGACACAGAAGATACAAGGGAAGTAGACAATAAGACTTCTGTATCTTTTCCTTTTTAAAGGACACAAGCACAACCCTTCACTGGTCCCGCAGCAGCTCTAACACACAAAAACACTAAAAAAAGCAAGGAACTCATTACACCGACGCAACAGCGGGTCCTCACATCTCACCACACAACACAATGGTAGGCAGCAACCGCGGCACGGTCTCCCGCTTGGCATGAAACACCGCCCTCGTAATTTCCAGAAGCTGGCGCTTCGTCCTTTCATGGGCCTCTGCGTCACGGTGCACCATTCGTCCAATGAGAATGGCGTCGGATGGCATCTTCGCATCTGCCCCACGCTCCAACGTGTCAATCCGAAACGTAGACGCCACTTTCAACGCCATCGCTGAGGCGTTGCCAGGAGTGTGATTCCAATACTGCATGTAAAGGCCCTCGGCGTGCTGACAGCGGGACGGTGCAGTTGTTTCAAGGGCCTCCAGTTCATTTGGAGGAATCTGCAGCGGGCCTTGACGCTCACCAATCGCGGAAAAAAAGCCGCTCCCACCACCGCCCATAACATCTCCGCCAATGACGTACTGTCCGACAAGCGCGTCATGCATCACGGTCCCTTTATAGCCCGCCGGCTGAATTCGCTGTTCCACGAGACGGGTTGAGCTTCCAACGCACAGACCGTACATGTTTGAAGCTAACGTTGGCGCCAAATCTGCAAAGAGCTCAAACATAATGCGATGCGGTGCCCCATCCTTTTCACCACCGGCAGCTGGTTTGGGGCACTTGATGTCAAGAAAAACGACAGGGTTCGATGGGTGTGTCAGTGAAATGCCGCGATGCGGCACACCAAGGGGATCCTTTTGCGTTAGCGGCTTCCCATGCATGTGTCACTGTCGTTTCATTGAATGAAGGGAGAAAGAGAAGGACAAGACCAAACACACACAAGGAAAAAGATAAGAATATGATTAAAAAAACACACACACACAGAAGTCGGGCGGTACTGAGGGAAAATGTGTTTATTTCTGGAGAGATGTTGCCTTTCCACTTTTACTTCTCTCTATTTCTCTGTTGATGCAATTTTTTTTTCATTTTTTTTTTTTTTTTTTTGTGTGTGTCGTGCTGTGTAATTTACATACGCCGCGTTCTTGACAGCAGCTCCTGTCGACTCACATACGTCACATCGTAACACTCCACCTGCCGCAGCCGATACCACTCCTCAAAGGCACATAAAACCTCCGAGAGATCCTGCCGACTGTGAACCCGCTCAAAGATTCGAACAATGTCAAAGGGATCGTCTACCTTCGTCGTTAACGGCCAACCCTCTGCGCACTGCCCCGGTGGCTGCGCCTTCTCCTTCCTCTCCAGCACAAATATGTTCGGGGCGTAAAGCGATGCAGCACGCCGCAGCGCAAGATCCGATAGAAACATCCGTATTTCCATGGGAAGCGCCTCAAACAACGGCCTGGTGACGGCGTAGCGAAGCGACGTGTAACTGTCCTGCAACAATTCACGGAGTTCACAGATGGCCTCTACGCACATGTTGGCGCCCCTCTTTGGGGTAACGGGCGACGAATCGACAACAGCATCAGGCTCCTCCTCGTCCTCTTCGTCAGATCCCTCCATCCGCTCCGAGTTCTGTGGTGACTCCTCTTTTTTCGTTGCATACCCCTCGGCCCACCTCGTTGTCCGCTTCGCATGATTGTACCCAAAGTACTGCACCTGTGCCATGAGAACCGGCAGCACACGTTCTCTTCCCTCCAGCAGTCGGTTTATCACCTCGACACGCACGCGGCGCAGATGCTCCTCCACGTGACACATCGATGGCAAGTCTGCCATGGACTTTTGAACAATGCCCGCAACGATCCGGTTGTAGAGGGTGCGCATTTCAACCACCAACATTTTTTCTTGGTAGGAAGGACACAATCCCAAACGGCTTGCCACAAGCGACTCGTGCTCCCCACGTGTTTCCCTCAGTTTATTCAAATACATCTCGAAAATAGGCCCGCGAGTCTCAATCAGTTCCTCGAGAAGAAATGGATTCGCGCGTAATCCACCAAGAAGGGCATCTACTGCTCGTATCGTTGCAACAACATCTAGTGGGTACACACGTCCGGTGCTCGTCGCCACAGAGGGTGGCACGGCAACGGCTGTCGCACGAATGCATGGAAGAATCGCTGCACCCAGATCGACTGCTAAAAGTGCCGCCACGCGGCCAACATACTGATAGCTCTCCCAATAATCCCTCATGTATGTGGTAAGGCTATCCACCAGATGGCAATAGATTTGGGTCCTCGCTGTAGAGCGAGTTTCCATCGCTGTCATGCGTCGGCAGGTAGAAGAGATCCTCTTCGTGACCCTTGCCCTGAAGTGAGTCAAGCACTGGCATTAGTGCCCTTTTTTCGGCCTCCATCGCGGCCTCTTCCTCACGCTGCAGCTGTTCGTTCCGTTGCTTGACTGCCTGCAGCTTACGCGCCATCGTCGCTGGAAGATCATCGTAGTTGACATGAACGACCAACTTTGTACAGCGGCCCAATGCTGCCAGCAACCGCCGTCCCGACATCGCGAATACCTCGTTCCCTCCGCCGCGCAGGTCCACGCAACGAAGGCTCGGGTGCTCATCGGCGACGGCCACCAACGCCTCTACCGTCTTCGCCCCCGCCCCGCTATCCCGAAGATCAATGAAACGCACCCATCGCATGATCGCCACCGTGCGAACAATCGCCGCCGCCCCCGCATCGCCCAAATAATTCCCGCGGAAATCGAGCTCCGTTGGGCACTCCTCCGATGTGTCGAGCACCCGGCACACCTCCAAGAAGTGGGAGTTCACGAGGCAGCCTTCCCGCTCGCATGCCAAGCAGTAGAGAGTGGATAACCCACGCATACTTGCGGCAGTTCGGAAAAGCAACGCCAAAGACAAGCAACGACGCGGTGCCATTAACAACAGGGGAAAAGAGCAAAAAAAAAAAAAAGTCATTAAAGTAGGGAGCTCGACCATACAGCAACACCAGAAACAAGATGGCCGCAATCACACACAAAAAAAAATCAGAAGAAAACACGAGGAAAAAACCCCCCAATTCCCTTCTCCAACTACAAAACAAGACCACTTTTGCAGAAAATAAACGTTGGACCAATATAACACAAACAATGACAGTAAGTATCAAAGCAGGGGGAAAAAAAAAGAGAAGTAACATACTATCAGCAAATCTCTCCCAGAAGCGCGTTCAGCGATGCGGACGACGCTCTGCAAGCTTCGCTTGTCTCTCCAAAGCCCCCACCACACGCTGGTCGAGTGCTCGAATGACGTTCAGCACCTCAGAGGCAAAGCCACTCCCTGATTGAATTTCCTGCGTGTCGCTGCTGAACTTTGCGTCTCGTAATAGGGACTGACGGATCGCCTCCTCAAGACTTAACGCTTCCTCTGCGTGATAAGCTGTGGGTTGCGGTGCCGGATATGCAGTTGAAGCGTTTTCCCCATCAGTCTCCTGTGCACGCCTTAATGCATCTGACAGTTCGCGTGCTGTTGGTTGCACGAGAGCGTGTGAGTCCTCGCGGTTGTAAATCGTTGACCACTGCGTATTGCTAGCAGCCTGCGAGAGAATTGGCGGTGCTTCTCCCCATTCTGACCGAAGCGGAACTCGTGGTGGAAGGTGCAACAAAAGACGTGGCTTTTCAAGTGCATATTGTCCGCCGTCCTGCCTTGACACTCGCCGCAGCGAACGCAGCCCCGTCGCCAGCCGCCGCCACAGAGGTTCCTTCACATTGCGCAGCGGCCAAATCGCTGACGGGACCGTCACAAATGCAAGCAAACTGTCCATGAAGCCGCGCAGCGCCTGGCCCTGCACGGTCACCTCACCCAAAGAATTCGTACTGGCCATGTTGTTCATGGCAGGAAGCCGCAAGTCCCGCTCAGCCACAAAAGTAACAGCATTCTTTTCCTCTCTCTTTGTTCCCGCTTCTTCCCTCAAAAATTCCTCCGCGGTATCGTCACTTCCCACCGGCGGGAGACGAATAAGCCCCCCAATCACCAAACAAGACGTTTCGGGAGGTAGACGAATGCGTGCAGTGCCCCGTTCCACCGACGGGATAACGCCACCACTGCACCACGGTGCCTTCCGAAATGCAATTAACCGTTGTGCGGCCAGCACTGCCACGACGGCCCTGCGGAAACGCAACACTGAACGAGGCCACGTCGATTCCCTACATAGATTCAACGCACCAAACATGTGTTCATAGGCAAGAATGTAGCGGGTCAGGGCTCTGCGTTGCTGCGACATCTCTCGCATGTCTGCCATGGCACCGGACAAAACACGGAGGGTGAGAACAAGTGCCTCAAAAAGTGACAGCCTCCCGCCGCCGTCCCCAGGCGCAGTATTCATCAGTTTCATTTCAAGTCGCAGTGCGCCATTGGCGCGTTGCAGCTCATCTGCTCGTTTTCTTTCTTCCTGTAGAGCCTTGGCCTGTTCCGCTATCAGAGGCTCCAATTCCTCTTCCATGTACCGCAGCAGCTCTCGGTACTTCACCCTGAAAGCATCATGCTCACGCTGCATTCCCGCTGGTGCACCATCGGCACTCACAGGACTACTATCCATAACAGCAGATGCAACCGCTCGCTTGAATCGTTCGCATTCATGACGAACCTGTTCAAGTTGATTTTTCTGAATATTTGCCTCGCGCTGGTGCAACTCTATCATGGCATCTATCTCCCCTTCTTTTTGTATCACATACGCCTTGTGCGTCCGATGACCCTCTTCGACAGCAGAACGCAGTTGCCGTAACTCTTCAGTCATATCAGAGATACGCTGCTCGATTACACACCAGTCGTCTATACAGTGAAGAAGTGAGGCAGCTTTGCGCCGTGTTTCTGTCACTTGAGCCGCCTCGTGCTCCCACGCCTGGCGCGTCTTCTGCAATGTTTCTGTCACCTGCGCTCTTTGCGCCTCACTCCTAAGCAGCCTTTCCCGTACGTCGTCCCCATCATTCCCCAAGTGATGCAGTTCGTCCTTCAGCGCTGCAATGTGGGACTCAAGAACACGGCGCTCATGCTGCGTGGTGCGTTTCTCCTCATGTTGCATTTGAAGTTGCCGTTCAAGATGCCGTAGCGCTTGGTAAATTGGGCCCAACAGGCGTTTTTTCCGCTTTGAAAGGGAATCATTTGGCGTCATCTTCTCAACATCTGATTTGTTTAGACCATCGCCAGCCACAGCGACCGCAAAATCTTTGTCATCATCATCATCATCATCATCATCATCTCCTTTATGAATATTAACTCCGCGGTCAATATCGTCATCATCTGCAAGAAGCAGCAACGGTTTTTGATCGAGATCCCAATTGAGTGATGAGGCGGAATACATATCCGCAACACGTTCCAAGCGGCGCGCGACGCGTTGCACCTCTTTCCCAACGCGGCAAAGTGCATCCTCGCTAAGCCGCCGATGAAGTTCTTCGGCGCCCTCGCTAACTCCTACTTGTCGCTCTAACGCAGTTATCTGGGAAACCATGGCGTTCATCAGCACCTCCTGAGCTTCCCGTTCCTTCCTTTCGTTATCAAGCGCCTCTCGAAGCTTCTTGTTCTCTAATTCCTTGACACGCACAGTTTCCTCCATAGCAGCCATGTTACGCCACACCTCGCTCACTTTTGACTCCAGATCGTCCCGTTCCGCTGTCACAGCACACAGTCTCAAGGAGACCTCGTTATATTCCTTCTTCTGTTTGTCAACCTGGTCCTTTGTGCGCCGCAGTCGCTCGGTCATATCGCTCAACTCGGCACCAAGACCCTGTCGGGCACTCCTCTCCGCAAGCAGCTGGTGCTTCAGGCTCTCCAACTGGTCTTGCAGCTTCGTCTGCCGCGCCTTTAACCGCATGTTTTCTTCGAGGAGATCCGTAGCCCTCATCACCCGCTGATGCTCCTCCGACCCCTCAATCTCACCGGCCAAAGCAAGCTGCGACTTTCCATTCGGCGCGTTGCCAGCCGTCAGCCCCGCTTCCGACATTTATTCCCCTGTTTGCTCCGCGCTTCTGTTTTCGTCTATGCTTGGGCGTTGTAATTCCTTGTGCTGTTTCTTGACACCCCCTACGCGGCGCTGGACACACGCGGGGGACACCGCTCTCCTGCTTCCCCTTTTTCCTTTCCCCTCTCCTGGCTGGGAGTCCCCACTCCGCGTGTATGAGGCAGCAACGGACTTCACCGAATAACAGCAAAAAGAGAGAAAGAAACGACAAAAAATATTTGGCAGAGTAAATCCACAGACCAACACAAACACATAAAACGACGACAACAACAACAAAAAACGACGGCGGCAGGTGAATGAGCAGTAATATTAAAAGGAGTGGGTAGGTGAGTGGGGAGAAAACCACCGCTGCTGCCTGTGCGTGTGCCTGTGCGTGCAGGCGGTCTCCAAAAACACCTCGGTCTGTGATCGTTTTCCACACTTCCATCTACACCAATAAAGACGCTTCCGCCTTCCGTTTCGCTTTGCCTCGAACGGTGGCAAGCGATTCCAGCTCGTTTAAGAGCTTATGGATCTTCCCCAGAGCATCGTTGGCTCCATAAAAGGCGTCCACCCCACATCGATGCAACACCGCATCCCGAATGATGCCCTGCGAGTGAACAATGCCTTTCGACAACTCTTTCTGTTTCTGCAATAGCCTCTGTACACGTGTGGTAAGTTCTTCTTCCCGTTTCTCTAACGCATTCTGGCGGGCCAAGAAATCACCATGGGCGGCTTGCACTCCTTTGGCCAATTCAACAGTGATACTGTCTTTGGCTTCATGTGGATAGCCACACAACCAGCGCCTATAACCTTCCGCAGTAAGTTCCAAGAGCCTCTCCAAGCACTCACGCTCCGGGCTCTGCTTTTTTTTATTCTTCTTCTCATTGGTCACAGTTGTGACTGTGTCAAACGTCAAATTATACTTTTCGCTTCTGGCATAAATCGCTGCCAGCAGTAGGTTGGCTATCTTTGCAATAACCGCCTTCAAACGTGGGCACGCATTTCCCTCCAAAGGAACGGCGGCGGTGGTTTCCGGAAAAATGAGAATGTCGTTGGCACCAACTGCGACGCTTTTCCCGTTAACATTATACGGGAGTCGAAGAACAACAGGCTCTGGCATGACGGCGCTTTGGCTGGCCACCGGCACCCGCAAACAGCCCTCTTGATCCTCTTCGCGGTACACCCAACCTGCAGCCTTGCGCGACCACGTTGGCCATACACACAGGTATGCGCTTTCATTGTAGCGGATAAGAGTTGCATTTTTGCATGAGTGCACGCCAACGAAGTGCGCTACGGATGGAAAACACGGCAGCGATAAAGAGGGCGAAAATGCGGCATCGAGGTGTATTATGAAGTCCATCTGTCGCCGCATGAGATCGCGGCAAAGAAGATCCGGCTCACTGAACCATCCACCGCGGAGTACACCACTGCTGTAAATGACAAACACCACGTGACGACCCACATCTTCGTCCAGCAGCGTTGTGCCAATGGCAAGAGGATCCTCCGTGTATCCAACACCAGAGATGCCGCCACGCA
>NW_001849528.1:116433-118103 GCF_000209065.1 Trypanosoma cruzi
CTCATTATCCGTAATGACGTCTTTTCCCGAATATTATCCTCTTCTTTCCATTGCTCTTCCTTCTGTTCCTCCCCGTTGTTATCTTCAAAGGAGATTTTACTTGCCTGGGCAGCAGATTCTGATGATGACGATGATGAATTACTTCGGGTCGCTGCTGGTGGTGATGCCTCGCGGTCCTTAATCAATGCCGCGGCTTTGTGCTCAACTGCCTTGGGAGTTGTTTTTGACATCAGCGACTCACGCTTGCGGCCGCGCAGATCCTCCAGTTGATCCGTTGGGGCGACGTTATCGCCGTTGAGGATATAATACTTATAGTCCAGAATGACCTCACTGAGATGAACTTTCTGCCGGTCTTGAAAAACAACCCCCAAGACTGCGGTGTCGGCAAAAAGAAGGAGGAGCGTTCCTGTCGCCAAGAGGAGCATAAGACGCCTGGGGCTGGTTGGATGCCACGCCACGCCAGTCACAACAGCCGTTGTCTTAAACTCACAGACACGGGCGCTCAGCACATCGATCAGATAATGATTTAGCCGACCTGTGCTTATTACAGCCACCAGCTTTCCGTCAGCGGAGGTATGAAGGCTGCACCGCACCTCTTGTTGTGGGCTGTCCAACTGAGAATGCGGTGTCGCCGCGTCTCGTTCCTTCATCCTCGTGAACGCAGGTGTCTCCGATGAAATGTCAGCATCCATAGAAGCGATGTCACTTCGTGGATTGAAGCGCACCCGACGCGGCAACGGGTACAACGTGACGGGCTCCTCCACCAGCTTTTTTGTCACAAGGAACATATTTTCTGTGTCGTCACGTATAACAGCCATAAAAGTGTCATTCCCCAAGTGCCCGGCACCATTGGAGCGCATCGTTGTTGTTTGATTCCTTCTTCTGCCCCCCGCTTTTTTTCCCCCTCTTTTCTACTGCTTCTGCTGATATCGTTGGGTGTTGAATTGCCTTGAATATACACCGCTCCCACAGAAGCACACACGTACGCTTGGCTCCCCCTTTCTATCCCTCTTGTTTTCTATCATTGCAAGGCAACACGTCACGGGCAACAACAAAACGGCACCACAGACCAGGGGAAGGTGAAAAAAAAAAAAAAAAAAAAAGGAAAAACAAAAATCACCTCAAGCGTGAGCGTCAACAACGTGCGTCGGGCAAATACAGCTGGCAGTGAGTGTGGTGGCCGCATGGCAGTGGGAGCAGAGGCAGTACAAGAAAACAGGAGGAACCAAGAAGTGGGAAACCCGTCCCACACAAGCAGATAATTATAACATAAAACAAAACAAAAAAAGGTCTTCCCACCAAAATAATTTTCTTTTCTCCCTTTTTGACGTCCTTCCTCACTCCTCTTTCCTTTTTTCGTTTTGATTTTGTTATGTTGTTGTGCTTGTATGAACCATTCCCCTCCCCCCCCCCCCTTTTTTTTTTTTTTTCCTTTATTGAGACTATAATACATGGGACACATGAAAAATGGGGGGTGTAGGGGGTGTGAGAGATGAAAGCGAAGTCATCTTCGCCCAGCGAGGAAGTATACATGCACACACATACAAAAATCTGGCAGATTCAACCATCGGCGTCTGCTTATACTTTTCATTTCTTCCCCCCCCCCCTCCCCTTTTCCCCTCCACTTCGGACCATTTTCTTTTTTTATTTTATTTTATTTTTTTTAAAAT
>NW_001849528.1:118203-124151 GCF_000209065.1 Trypanosoma cruzi
TGGAAAAACAAAAAAACAAAAAAACAAAAAAAAAAAAAAGTGCCACCCACACAACAGCCAGGCTAAGGTGCCAAAAAAGAGAGAAAAAAGAAGAAAAGCACACACACACAAAAAAAAAATTTTTTTTACACACAGACAGACAGGAAAAAAAAAACAAACAAACAAACAAAAAACAATGTGAGAAAGGGGAGAAAAACAATCAGCAGTAGAAGATGTATATCCACACATACACAAAAAGGATGGGTGGTGCAGAGCGAGAAAAAGACATCACCGTCATTCATGCTTCCTCGTATAAAAAGTAAACATCTCAAAATAAGCGTACCGGAAAGTTGCGATCGGCAGAAGCATGCAAACACAAAAGCAACACATTACACTTCTCCAATCATCATCTCCACATCTCCATTTTCCTTTTTTTTTTTTTTAGTTTTTTGAACGTGTAAGGGCATGTATCCTTCTTACTACGACCCCCTCCTCCTGCCTTCTTTCCCCATTTGGCTTCCAGTACGCCCACTCCTCTTCTACTCGGTGATGTCACCCGAAGGGATTTCATACACAGAGAGCTTGAGATGACCGTCCACAGATGGCGCACGCGGCGGCACAAGCGCGGCCGGGCAAATATGACGCAGTGAGTGCGGTGGCACTTTGTACGAAGTCGAATGTGTCGTCTCAAAGTCACGATTGTCGGGAAGCGTTGCCCGCTCAAGTGCTTGACGGTCCTTTGGTGCAAAAAACGGCTGCTTCGGTGGATAATCCGCCGTGTACGTTGCAATGGCATCAAACGGTAGTGCCTGGCCAAGTGACTCGTCGCCGCGGAAGGATTTGGGTGGTTTCGGCATATCCCCGGAATTCAAACAATTCCGGATGGGCCCTTGCATTGCACCGTTTGTCGTCTCATAAAAACCCTTCATCTTGGGCAGGGGCTCCTGTTTGTAGCGCACCCTCTCATGGTCGGGCATGTGCCCCGGGAAGTCATTGCGGTGCGTTGTTGTGCCGATAAATGGCAGTGGATCACCAATCGCCGGGCGCGGCTTAAAAGACTCAGCGGGCCGCACTATTTTGCCTTCGAGCGGTTCCCATGCCTCCTGTTTTGTCGTCTTGAAGTGGCCTGGCACCGCCTTCCCCGGGAAGACGGCGGCACGTTCCCTGCGCAGTCCATCGCGCTCCGTGCTCTTCGGGACGTACTCGTCACGATATGTTGTCTCACCAAAGAAGGGAATTTTTACATCTGTACATCTATGTTTACCGCACTCGCAGATACGGCAGACACATGTGCGACCGTCTCCATAGTCAAGACTGGCAATTGAATGAAGCTGCGTCATTCTTTTCTTCCTTCTGCTTCTTCTTTTTTTTTTTTTTTTTTAAATTCTTCCGGTTCTTTAGAAACTCGCTTGATTCTCCTCCTCCTTTAATATCTCCGTTCGTGTGCCTATGGGCGTGTGGAAAAAGGAAGGAAAAAAAAAAAAAAAAAAGAAATAAAAAGGAAAAAAGAGGAGAAAACAGTTAAAAAACAAAAAAACAAAAAAAGCCATTGGGGCCATCAGTGGCGCACGTCTCCCACACAACGTTGCGTTGTTTTGCTTCCCACAGCAAATAAGACATGCATATATGTATACATCTCTCTTTTTTTTTTTTTTTTTTCTTTTCCCCATGTGTGTGTTTGTTTACAGAATATGAATGGTGCCATTTTTCCAATGACTCCTCGTGCCGGATGCGGGTCTATCTACATCGGTGAACACACAGCCAACAAACACACATATACGCACACCCGCACCCGCACAGAGTGAAACAACAAAAAGGCAAAGGACGATCATAGACATCGACATGTATGCATAAATCTCTTCACCTTCCTAGTCGTTGCTGCATACGAACCAACCGTACCGTCAGTTCTGACGCTTTCATATTTTCAAACGGTGTGGGAGGTCTTGCGGCAGGTCGTGGCGGCGATAAAATTCCGCCATACCTCGAAAGATGATTCTGTACGTCTTTCTTCTTGCTGATCGTTTCCATGTGCTGGGTACCGAGCGCTCTGATGGGTTCGTTCGAAGAGGCATGAGAAAAAACTGAAGGTGGGCGCTTTGATTTGGGCGGCACGTCAACACCGACAGCCGGTATTTGGAGGGCGTCAGCGGCAGCACTTTCCTCCTGGGCGCCGGCTCCATCCTTCTTGAATTGACTTGTGTGGTGGCGCTCGATGGCATCGATGGTCTGCTTTGTTTCCCTTAACGTCTCCGGGTCACGCTTGGATGGGGCGAATAAATAACGTTTCTCCTCCTTCTCTTCTGCTCTCTCGAGCATCCACGCAGTTCCGCTGCTCATCCACGGTGGATGGGCATCAGCGGCAGGTGGAGGCGGCACAATGCGGTGGCGGTCAACTCCCGGCATGTACGCGGCACCAGCGCGGCCCTGCGGCAGCGGCACGCCTCTTGCGGATGGATAAATCACGCGCCCATACGTGCCTCTGCAGTAGAGGGGGCCGCCATGCACAACGGGGGTCGAAAGCTCCTTCAGACGCCGCTGCTTTTCGGACCTGTGTCTCCTTTTGGACTCAAGCTGTCTCTCCGCTTCGCGTCTTGCCTCTTCTGCTTCCACCGCCGCCCGCTGTTGCTCCTCTTCTTCGCGTCGTTTTTTGGCTTCGCATTCCGCCTGTGCCGCCTTCTGCTGCTCCCGCCTGCGCAAAATAAAGGCAACCCTCTGCGCGTCCTCCTTACGGATGGCCTCTTCGTTGTTAAGAAACTGGTGGGTGAAGAAAAACTCAAACCGTGGACCCCCGTAGCGAACCATTTCTGCACTTTTCCCACAGATATATAAGGCAGCTAAAAGCAGAGGTAGCAATGAGGTGAAAAGGCAGGAAAAGATATGCGAGAAAACACCCCATTAAAGAGAATTGGGACACACATACATAAATACATACATGTATATATATATATACAGAGAGAGAGAGAGAGAAAAAGGCATAAAAACAAAAATTCAACCCTCCAGTTCTTTTTCCCTCGATTATTCACCTCACATCTCCACCCTCTTCCCCTTCTTCCTCAGCGCATCCGTTGATTCCTCACAACTCCTCCCCCTTTTTTTTTTTTTTTTAAACTCCCCTCCTCCCCAAAAGACAAACAGAAAAACAATAGATAGATATCTGACTTCTAAGCCTGCTGGGTTCCATAGAAAGAAGCGAATAGCGTCTCCAGCAATTGACCTCCATCTGCGGTCGCTCGGGGTTGCGCCAAACCAATAACTTCTGTGGCAGTCACACCGGGTATCCATTTATTCGTGATGGTACAGAAGCACTTGTAACTATCACCAACAAAAATACCATCAAAACAAACCCAACTTTTTCCTGCTGTCTTCGCCAGACGTTGTGGCCATTCGTATGGGACGGTGTAGCCGTTGTTCAACACGGCACTGCGCTCCTTGACAATAGCATCCATTGATGTTTCCTCCTCATCTGAAGAGAGTGGCGGACCACCAGACGTTGTGAAGAGCAGCTTCTTTCTTTCCATCGGGAGATCCCACCATAGAGGCAACACTAACACATAGTCTACAACAAATGGCGGGGGTAGTTGCTTTTCATTCGCTATCATCATTTTACTAGCAGCTTGTTGCATGTCATTCACGAGCTTTGAGAAAAGCCGTTCACAGAGGTCTTCATCATAAGGCACATCAAGCGTCAATAGCAAAGGCTTCTTTTCCGGATTTACGACAGGTGAATTGTATGCGGTCTCAACATCAAACTTTAGCGCACTACCAAGGCTGCCAAAGTAACAATCTGTGTCAGGAAAGGCACTGCAAAAGTGATTAGGCACTTTTTCACCCTCAAGTGATGAGTCTTCATTGTTGTTGTAGGAACCAGTCTTTGGGGAACCCATGTACGCATTAATCGGGGAGGCACACAAATCCATGACATGATAGCCAGCGGCATGCAAATGTTGCTTTAGACTGATATCGGCACACAACTGCAGTGATCCCGTTGCCAGGCATCCTTCGTAGCGTAGCGCAATTGTTGCCGCTCGAAGCAGAAACCGGTTGCCGTAGTCCAGCCTGGGATATCGCTCACCATCTGTCTTCTCAGCAAAATGTTTGTAGCACATTTCCAGTTTCTTGTACGCCGCAAGTGGAATCGAAACAGGCGGGCAACCATGCCGCACGTGTTTTGGCTGCCGGACGCTAATCTCTGCGATGGCGCCATGCACTCGACGCTGTGACCCCGTGCGGCTTCCCACCTCCGCCGCGTCAATGATGCGCAAAGATGGGGTGCAGTAAATGGAGGGACTTGCGGATTCCAATTCCTGCAGCACCTCCGCCGCCGCGTCCTCGCAGCGCCTCGAGAGATTAAAACTTGCAATTAACTGTTTAATTTTCGCAACGACTGTTGGGGTGCCGGACGACTCGCACTTGAGCGAAATATCGCGGATGAGCTGCTCGTCGTATGTGCCAGACGACAGCATGGCTCTTGTAGGGAAGAAGGAGACGGATGAGGCGGCATCTCTGTCGCCTCGCGTGTCGCGTGCCACCTGCGAAAGGACCCACTTCCCCAGTGCCTCCTGGCTGTGGCGCCATAACTTTTTCGGTTCAATGAAGCGGAGGTGCGGGGAGGCCTGCAGTGCCTCCAGAAAGTCGCGGCGAATGGCCGACCACCTCAAATACGTCAGCACCTCGCGGTGAAAACACAAACCGGGATGAGCGGCGTCCAAAGCGCCATCGACGCATTGTCGCTTCATTTATGCTGATTTTTTATTTTTATTTTTATTTGTTTTCTGTTTCTCCGCGTGAAAAGAAAGAAAATTCAGCAGAAAAGGAATGGGTGAACAGGAGAAACATTGATGGCAGCAGGGGAATGCAAACCTCCGGGAACACGCGGGAATTCTCCTCCCGAAAAAAAAAAACAAATCAGGCAGAAATGAAAAAGAAAATAATAATAATAATAAAAACGTCAGCAAAACAATGCGCAAAGGACAAATCTCCTCCAAAGAAAAAACAGCAAAAAAAAAAAAAAAAAAAAAAAGGGGAAAACACCGCCCAACAATTAATCCGTTCGGCACATCCTTTTTTTTTTTTTTTTTTTTTCTTGTTGATTCAATGGGTTCTGCTTAGTGCCGTGTTGCCTGCGCTGCAACATGTATGACGTCCCAGAGATTTGTAAAGATGGATCCGACGCTGTCCGCGATGACGTTTTGAATGTACTGCGCCGCCTGGGAATTTGAGAGGTCCAGCCGCAGTTTCTCCTGCACTTTGAGCAAATTTACGCGTGGGTCCAACTTGCCATCGCCCGATATCTGTGGAATGGACGCATCCACCATGAGCAGCAACATGCTCAGAATAAGCGGTGCGTGCTTCCGGATAATGTTGTACGAGCTGCAGCAGTAGGACTTGAAGTCCGCATAGCGTTCACTCTGGGGCCCACCCAGTGTCTCCACCATCTCCTTGTTGATCTTCATCGGCGGTGGGAAGGGCTTCGGGTCATTGCCGAGAATGTACCCAAAGTCGATATGCAACAGCCTTCCGTCGTGCGTCACAAGAATGTTCTCTAAATGCCTGTCGCCAATTCCAAGGATAAAGGTGAGAACGCAGTAGCCAGCGCAGCTCTTCGTAAAGCGACATATGGCAGCATCATACGCCTTGTTGGTCGGATTATGTGAACGAATGTATCCCGCAATGTCCCGTTGTACACTCTGAAACGTGACGACATCTGGCACAATTTCCACAAGACCCTCCGTCGTCCCTGTCGCCATAACGCGGTAGGGCGTGAGGCAGAGATCAAGGCCATCCTTTCGCAACATGCCGTCAATGAGCTGCACGAGTTGCACGACCAACTGATCCTGCCGTACGTCATCACCACTCTTGAATATAACACCCACATCCGGTGAAGGGAGAGCAAGTGGAACAAAACACGGGCCCAACGCCACTGCATTCTCCGGCGCAGCATGGGAAGCGGTTCTACACATACTGCTGTT
>NW_001849528.1:124251-134431 GCF_000209065.1 Trypanosoma cruzi
TCCATTGCTGCATCACTTTGAGGGCTTCCTGCTGTTCTGCCTCGTTTTTCCAATTCACGCAGCGCATAAAGAGCAAAAAGTATGCGGGATCACGGGCAAGAAAGAAGCGAAACCGCCAAAGAAGCATTTCATCGTCAACCTTGAGTCCTTCTAAGTGAATCAAAGGCTTACGCATAATTTCTTGCAGCTGACGACGCTCCAAGAGGCCTGGGTGGACGTCTGCATCAGCGTCTGAGATCAAAAACAGGGATTTGGACAAGGCATGCGCCTTCGCTTCACAGAGGTTTTCGTCACCCATACATATATCAAGGTACGGCCGCGTTGGCGTCGCCGCAAGAGGGGTGGTCGGCAACGTTGTGGGAATCATGTTCAGCGGCACAGAGAGTAGGAAGACCGGGACGCGACTGCGCACTTGCGGAAACAGCAATGAGAGCGTTGGTGATGCATCCCCTGCGACAATCCGTGCGCTGCCCTCATACTCCTGCACTTCCCGCATCTCCGCAAGACGCCGCTCGACAATTTTGTCCATCCACGGCACCGGCTGCAGAAGACCATCGTGAAGATCCCGCGCAAGCAGCTCCCACCGCGGCGTTTCCTTTTTTTGTGGACCTGCAGAGCCTTCAGCGTGCAGTTTGTAACACCGTGGTCCTGCCTTGAGCCTTCCACTTGCTGTAAAGGGGTGAAACGCTGTGCAGCCTACAAGACCGTGACGGGAGTAGACACAGCACCGAACCACTGCGTCAAGCGGCATATCACGGACGGAAATGGGGAATATGACCCACTCATCAAATATGCAGGCGTCACCGCGTGTATGAGAGGATTGCAGCACTGGTGTGACCGGCTGCTCCATGTGCAGCATCTGCAATGTCACGAAAAGTGTTTCCGCCCCACCGCAGCCATTCTGCTTTTGTGTTTCACCGATGGGATCCATATCCATGTTTATCTTCCCATTCTCTTCTTCTAATGTTTCTCCTCCTCTTCCTCCCTTTTCCTCGTCCTCGTAATTGTACGCATCGCGCCGCATGCACCATCCGCCAATCGCGCGGAGGTAAATCATGAAGTAATCCGTGATGTCATTTGCAGCAATGAACTCGCTGCCCGGCAACACCCAGTGAAACGCGTCGTAGTGTTTCTGCTCCTGTAAGGCCTGAACGACGTTGCCTTCGTTGGTGGCCATCTGACCTGGCCCTCTAAAATAAACAACAAGAAAAACAACAAAGAAAGAAATAAAATTAGCGGCAGCCAAAATCCAAAAAAATGAGGAGGGAGAGGGAGGAAGACAGCGGCCTCATAACCCCCTTCTTTTTCGTTCGTTGTTTCTTATCGTTATGTTTCTGTGTCTGCAAGTCTTCTCACCCCTCTCTTAAAAATTGAAAACTTCTAAACCAATTCGTGTTCACTTTCCTCTTCCCTTTCCCTCCGTCCACGCAATCCATTCTATTGTATTTCCTTTTTGCGTGCATTTGTGTGTCTGTGTTTTTCCCCACGTTCAACAACCACGGTGGGAGGGGGGAACGCACACATACACATCGACACGTGCGGGAGCCGTTGTTTTTCTCTTGTTAGTACCCTGCCTCCTGCACGAGGTAAAGGTATGAGCCCGCCACCATCCGGCCCTCCTTCTTCTTCTGCTGCTGCTGCTGCACCTCGTCACCCTCGGCAAGCTTGGAGGGAGGGGATATGTTCAACATGCAGTACAACGCGTCACGCGCGCCACGGACTTTCGCCACCTCGTTGGCGTCCCACTGCGTCGCTGAAAGGTGCTGCATCGCTTTGGCACATCCATCCGACGCCTCGGCGGAAGTGAAGACAAGCAGGGCTGTATACATGTCGGTGGCCATCTTCGCCCGCACTTTGGGGTAGCGGCTCGCGATCATCACAAGGCTGAGGCCCCACGCCGCCTCACGAGCCTCGGGCACGCTGCTACGACAGAGATCCCCGAGCACGCCAACGAGTGGTAAAAGGACGTGAATACTGGTGGCATAGTGCTTCAATTCATTTCGAAGAATCTCCACCACGTCCATGTGACACGACTCGTCAAAGACCCCAACAGTCATGAGCCGGTTAATCGTGACGCACAAGGGCACCACGACTCGCTCGTTGTGTGCATACTTCGCTGCAACCTCAATTAACACGTGCGAAAGAAACACTCGATTTTCCAATGAGACCCGAAAGCCGTGCAAAAATGCATTCACCGCGGGTTGCATGATATGCAGAGAGAGCGACCCGGCGGAGACCGCAAGGCCCTCTACCACACATGGTGCGAACAAATCCGTTTGCAACAGGGGGCACGCCAACGTCATGAAGGCAACCTGTGGTAAGGACCATTCGGCCGTCTTGTTTTCGCTGAGGACATTGCATAGTACCGAGATGGCAGATGCCTTCTCTTCGTCGGCTATGTCGTCGAGAAAGGGAGAAAGCCTTGACAAACTGAGTACTGCCCGCCCACGGAGTCGATCTAACTTCTCCATGGATTGTTTTAGAAGCCCCTGCGCCGCACGAAGCGTCAGCAGCGGGCTACAAAGGCCACACTGCATTCCATACTGCACAACCGCCGGCAGAGCATCAATGGCCTCAAGACGCACAAAGGAACCAACATCACCGCGACGGTCCGCAGCGTAGTCGTCCAAGGCATTGAGGATACATTGCACAACGCATTCATACAACTCGGAGGTTAACTGCAAACACCCCGGAGGAATACGGAGTAGGATTTTTCTCAACGAACGCACGGCGTTACGGCGCGACTCCGCGTCCTGCAATTCCTTACGCTTTTCTGGCCTGGTGCCCTTCATTGCAGCATGAAGAAGCATCAAAAAGTACGCCCTCCTCCCTTCCTCCCTCTCCTCTTCCTCTGTTGTTGTTGATGATGGCACAGCACAAATAACGCTCCACGGCAGTGCGCCCATAGCGAGAAGGTTCCCACGGCGTTCCATCGGGTTGCGTTCCTCCCCGCTGCCGTCCAACATCCTCTCCAACACCTTGTGGTGAAAGGGGGCAATAAACTCTGTGTAATACGTCGCCGCAAAAGATTCGTACGCGTCAACTGCATCAAACTGCAACCACTCAAGAATTTGCTTCCATGTGTCTTCAAAAAATTCTTGCAGTTTACCCAACGTTTTGGCACGGGCAACAGCACCCCCCACTTTCTGCACCTCAATGGTCTCCGGCAGATTCAAGCGGCGATGGGCAAGAGCAGCGAGCAGGCGGCAACAGGCCTGCCGGACGTACTCACCACCGCGTGAGCGGAACAAACGCGCGGCATCCACGCGGGGCGTCAGAGACGCAAACTGGGAGAGAACGTCTTCCGGCCACACAGAGGCGTCAAACCCCTCTATCATTTCCGCTAAGCCGAGGATGGCACCGTGACGCGTGGCGACCGAGTTCTCGGTCACACGACGTAAAAGCTCCGGCACAATTTCACGAATGGCCGTGTTCACCTCTGACGTGGCCAGAAGGCCCAAGGCACGTGCGGCACAGCAACGCACACGTCGATCCCAATGCATTAGTTTGTTCGCTACAAGTTCCTCCAGCATGCGCTCCCTGTAGGACTCGTTCTCTGCTACCAATGGGGCAACGTGCAAATACGCGTTCTGCAGTGATGCAAGAGAGAAGAAATCCATCGTCGTGACAAGGCGAATACCATCAGGAAAATTTCCGAGCCGTCCAACACATTCCTGGAAGGCCGCCGCCGCCGCTCGCCGGACGTGAACTTCTCTGTCAAATAGAGAAGTAACAACGAGGCTGGTGCTGAGTTTATGCACGTGCACCTCAATGTCTGATGCATCATACGCGCGAGCGATGGACCAGCAAGCGTAACACGCGGCGTCACGTACATGCGAGCCGACGCTATATGTTCCCTTAATCAAATCAAACGCAAGTCCCTGAGTGATCCGTGGGAGCATTGTAGGAAGGTGCTGCGGGTGTAAGATGCTCCTTCGACACAACTCCGCCACAGCAAGCAACCCACCATGCCAACTGCTGTCAGAATGTTCATTCGTGAACACATCCAATACGGCAACAATCACGTCTTCTGCCATTACTCGCGGTAGCCGTTCACATATGCGGCCAATGCCCTTTGCTGCACTCCAACGCACAACCGTGTCCTTGTGGCTCAGATTCACAAGCATCAGTCCAATGGCCTCTTCTAATCCCTCGTCATTCTCAACCGCACATTCATCATTCTCATTTTCGACATCCTTTTCCCCATTATTATTGCTATTATTATTACCATTATTATTATTATTATTATTATTGTGGTTGCCATTGTCAACGGTCCGATGGGCCCCAATTGAGGAATTCACATCCGCAGCAACGTCTAAAGGCGTAGAGACAGCCAAATTTTTGTCGAGAGACGTCACATGTCTTTGGTACTTCCACGGGGCAGAACGGCCCCTCAACAAGACGAGTGCCAGCCGCTGTTCCACCTTTACGGCTGCTTTGCACACCAACGCATCACTACTGCGGGACTCCAGCACACCAGCGACGATTGGGATAAGCCCCGGGGCGTAGGGCGCCAATTCACGGCGTTGCCCACATTTTAGCGTCTTTGCAAGGGCCAGAAGCACACCGTGTAACGGGAAACTGCTCTTGGAGATGTCTGTAATCACTTCTCTGGCGTACGCAAAGAAACGCCTACGATGCGCCTCTCCGTCCGGCCTTGTAAGGAGCCGAGCAACAAGAAGAGCCGCCCCCTCACGACACTTGGAAGTGTCACTCAAAAACGCCATTGCCGTCTCAAGTACGGCGTCGGAGAGGGATCCGCCACGATCTGTGGAGTCAATGATACTCAGTGAAAACGGAACAAGTACGAGGTTTGAGAGCCATAGCAGCAGACAATAGCGGACTTCCCATTCACGGCGGTATTTGGCACTACGCTGCCACAAACGCAGGGCGTAAAACACATCTTCATAGAGTTTCACATCGTTGGAGAAATATGACGTACAACACTTTTCACCCGCGGTTTTCACAATGACATAAATGGCACGGCTAACGTGGTGAATCGCCGTCTTCGCTGCGTCCACATCGTACTCATCATAGTTTGCACCCAGCGTGTAATCAGGTTCCTCCTGCGCCGACACCGCATTATCACCTTCTGGTCTCTCAATTCCATCTTCCATGCGCCATATATCCGTGGCAGCAGGGAGAAGGTCTTGCAACGTCGCCACAAGTGGCCCAAGCAGCACCTCCAAGTACCCGTGCAGCAGATGCGGGGACTCCTGATAGCGGGCGATGATACGATCAAGACGATATAACGCTGCCGCCACACCATTTGGATCTTCAGCGACAGTAGGAAGAGTGGCGTCACGGTCGTCTTGCAGCTGCAAGGCCTCCTGCAAACGCACAAGAAGTGACACACACTCATCTTCCTCCTCAAAGAATGCGGGCCCCCAATCATCGTCGTTTTCGTCCTCCGCCCCCTCCGCGGGTGAAGTACCATCAACATCGTCTGCTTCAGGCAACATCGCGGCGGTGGCGACCGGGTCCATTTCTTCATCTTCTTGTTTCATCCTGACAATGCCAGCGTGTGGATGTGAGGGAATAATCCTCGCGTGACCCACTCAAGCCCTTTTTGTGCGCTTCACAGAGAAAAGAGAAAGAAAAGAAACAAAAACAAAAAGAAAAAGAAAAAGGATGGCTTCAGGGCAAATAACAATAATAATGATAAAAAAAGAAAATAAAAGAAAAATAAATAACACCCTCATCGCTCCTCCTCTCTTTTCCCTTTTCTTTTCCTTTTGTTACTGGATAAACAACATCAACAACAAATAACAAAAGACTTTCCCCCACGCACACACACAAGAAAAGAAAAATAATGGAAGAAGTAACGTGTGACGAGAGGCCGTGCAATATAATCCATCCACAAATAATTATTTCTATTCCACTTTAGTGGTGAGGGAAAAGCCGTGAATCAGTGGAATTTCACCCTTAAGCGCCTCGTTCACCAAGCGATGCTGTTGCACCAACGGTTTATCACGAAATGCATGCGACACCACTGTGATGTTGAAGAAACTCCCACATCCTCCACTGGCGTCGACTACCTTGACGTCCTGCAACGGCTGAAGTATATCGCTGGCTCTGATCTTTGCCTCAATGTCGGCCGCCCTGATGGTCCTCCACAGTCGACTAGCACGCAGCATCTTTTGCTCCAGAAATGACTGCAGCACGCACCGTTCATGTGAAGGCCGGTCAAGAACAAAAACAAACAAACAAAAAAACAAGGAAAGTAAAGGGAGAAATCATAACAACGATGATGCAAACAATAATAATAATAATAAAACAAAAACAAAAAAAAAAAATACGTAAAAATATCAACCTCCAACAACTGGCCGCGCCAAATTGACACAATCCACGGAGATCTACAAGTCACGCCAATAAATAAGAGAAAAAAGTTGCTCCCACCTGGACTCGAACCAGGGTTATCGGATTCAGAGTCCGAGGTGATAACCGCTACACTATGGGAGCCACGGCATTGGATCACCGTGTCAACCGCATTTCTTCCACGCTGCCGCAGCGTTCCATTTTCACCAAGCGTGAATGGAAGAGGCTTACATCAACCATTTGTCCATCCCATTAGCACGTGATATTCCCACGTAAGATATGCCCGCAACGCAATTCATCCTCTCTGCCTCTGCAAACAGCAGCGACAGGGGCAGCAGTACCTTTCGTTGGCAATTAAAGGGAAAGAAGAAGAAACAAAAAAAAAAAAAAAAGAAAAAGAGAGGAGATCATCACGCAACTTCATTGCCGCACCGTCAGACAGAAGGCAAACTGCCCTAAAAGCGACACAGGGATGCCTCCCCTCACTGAGCACAAAATTAAATGGGTTTGAACAAAGTGAAAAATAATCATAAAAAAAAAAAAAACTCAGCAAAAGAAGAACAAAAAATGTATGCCTCATTGCCCCCCCCACTCCAAATTTTCTCCCTCTTCCGTGTTACTCTTTAGTCCATCTGCTGCATGGCCTTCTCGGCGGCGGTCACCTTGCCCTTTCCCTTGTCGCTCTTTGTGCTGCGGTCCTTGCGCTCAAGGATGGCCTTGCGGTTGTGGTTGAGCTTCAGCTTCGTGATTTCCACATTGGAGGGATGCACCCCAACAGGGACGGTGGTGCCGTTCGCCTTCTCACGGTTCACCTTGTCGATGTGAATCACCCAACGGAGACGATAACACGCCGTGACCTTGCCCTCACGGCCCTTGTACGCGCCACGCTTCACGCGCACTTCATCGTCCTTACGGACGGGCATAGCACGCACGTTGTACTTTGCGCGGAGCTCCTTCGAGAGAGGGGCACTCATGAGGATGCGGCGCACATGACTCGGCGCCTGAAAGTGGGCGCGGCGGGCCTTGCGACGGCTTCCACACTTGATGCTGGCCATGCGGAAGTCTTTGAGACTGCGGGTGGCAGTAGAGAGAGAAAAAAGAAAAAAGAAAAAGAGGGGGCGGAATAAAAGCAGGAGCACAAGAGGATAAAAAGAAAGGCATAATAATGACAAAATGACACGGAAAAAAAAAGCAAAGCCAAGAAAAGAGCAAAGACCATTATGCCAGCTTCTGCATCGGACCAACAGTTCTTATTCCCTTAAAAATAGCACGCCAAAGACCCGCCCGTCCACCCACCCGCGTTCACATCCCAAAGAAAACGCTCGTCCACAAACACACACACACACAAAAAAAAAAAAGAAACCCAGCAACCCCACTCAATGCCGACCGAGTCATCCGCCCTTGTTTCCTCCACACACAAAAAAACATACCCATATATATATATATATAATCTTCTCAGCAACTCCCACCGAGAAATGTGAAACACAACGACTCCTCGAGAGAATGTATTTGAAAAGGGTCAAAATAGAGAAGCGGGAAAAAGGAAACAGGGCAAGAAAACACAATATGCGTCTGGCTGAGACATTTCCTCCTATTCCTACAAAGAGACACGGAACAACAACAACAACAAAAAGAAAATCACAGTTTATTTTGATGGGCTCAACATTTCCCACTTCAGAAGGGGTTGAGTCCACATGCATACATCAACGGTGGGCAGTTTGGGTCACAAAGAAATCCATGATAGCCGGGCTCGCCGTAACCCCGCAAAGTGGCAGGTTTTTCCCGGGGTCCCACAACCGTCGGACTTTCCTCTGCGTGGAGAGTAGTCGTCGTCGGGGGCTGAGTGAGATGGACGAGACGACTACTCCTCGCTATCCTGCAACGCGGTGTCTTTGGTAACCAATTCAATCATCAAATTGTAAACAAACAGGATGGATCGATGAAGGCCCCTGCCCTTTTATTTGGTCCTGTATAGATGCACATGCTATTCGCACGCTTCAAATTAATATAAAAAAATTACTTTTCTCTTATTGTTATTTATTTATTTATTTATCTTTTTTTTTTTAGTTTACCCCAAACAATAATATGAATTTCATCTTTTTTTTCTCCTTTTCCTTTTTAACTCGCCTCTGCTCCCACTTTTGGGGCCCGCAACCTTGTTACTAGCCTGGTTACCATCTTCTTCGAGTTGTTCCTTAGAATACGCATTTATTTTTTCCTCTTTTCCCTTCCGGTCGTAAGCTTAGACACATTGCCTCACAAATGCACACGCTTTTCTGGGGCATTGCCGTTGGGGTACTTGGCGGCCAACTTCCGGCCCATCGCAGCGACGTGCTCCGTGGTGATGTTGAATTGCTTGTACAGTTCCCCTCCTGGGGCAGAGGCGCCAAAGCCCGACATGCCAACATGGTAGTGTGAATACTTCTCCCAGCCGTAATTGACATACGGTTCAATGGAAAGCACGGGAACGCCGTCGGGGAATACTGTTTTCTGGTAGTCAACGGACTGCTGATCAAAGAGCTCTTGGCATGGCATTGAAACAACTGCCACTCTTAGCTCTGCTGCAAGCGCCTTCGCGGCATCAACCGCAAGAGAAACCTCCGAGCCACTGGAGACAAGAACGAGCTGCGGCTTATCGGCGGAATGAATCACGTACGCACCCTTTGCAACACCATCCATGGAGGAAGCCGATTGAGGCACTGTATTCTGACGGCTGAGACATATAATAGATGGTCCCTTCGCGTTTTCAAGCGCCAATGCCCATGCCGCACTCGTTTCTGTTTGATCACTCGGACGAAACACCAGCAAGTTTGGCATAGCACGCAGGAATGCAAGGAGTTCCACCGGCTGATGCGTTGGACCATCTTCGCCAAGACCGATGCTGTCGTGAGTCGCCACAAAAACAACTTGGTGATGACTCAGGGAGGAGAGGCGAACAGCACCAAGCGCGTAGCCAAAAAAGTTAAGGAATGTTCCACCGAAGGGAATAAACCCACCATGGGCGTGGATACCGTTCATAATGGCACACATGGCATGCTCGCGAACACCAAAACGAATGTAACGACCCTGTGGAGTGGCTTTCTGGAAGTCAGTCAAAGCAGCCGAATTCGGACGTGTGAGATTGCTTGTTGTGAGGTCCGAAGATCCACCAATGAGTCCCGAGATGTTAGAAAAGAGCGTCCCCAGAGTGTTCTCGCTGGCTTTGCGTGTGGCAATCTTCGAGGCATCGTTCAGCGGCAACTGCGATTTCCATCCAGAGGGAAGCACACCCTTTAATTGTGCCTCCAGTGCTGCGGCCTCCTTGGGGAATTCAGCAGCATACTTCTTCATCGCCGCTTTCCACGCCTCATGCTTCTGCTCGCAGACGGCAACATGCTGCTTGAAAACATCATACACTTCCTCCTCGACGTAAAACTTCTTTGAAGGATCGCGACCAAAGCGCTGTTTCAACTGCTGAATGTCACTATCACCAAGAGGGGCACCATGAACCTTTTCAGTACCCGCTAGTCCCGAACCGAAGCCAATTGTTGTGTTGAGAACAATCAACTTTGGCTTTCCCTTCACCTTCTTGCAGTCCTCAAAGGCTTTTCGAATTGCATCAAAGCCCGTATCACCATTATCCACCATGATGACGTGGAACCCCATAGACTCGTACTTTTGTTTCGGTTGCTCGGTGAAGGCGAGGTCGGTACTTCCGTCGATGCTGATGTGATTCGAGTCATACACCAACACAAACTTTTCAAGCCCAAGATGGCCGGCAAGAGAAAGGGACTCTTGACCGATACCCTCCATTAGACAACCGTCACCACAAAATACATACGTCCAATGGTCAATGATATTGTGGCCCGGCCGATTGTATGTG
>NW_001849528.1:134531-136889 GCF_000209065.1 Trypanosoma cruzi
TGACCGAGTGGCCCGGTTGTTACTTCAATTCCAGTCGTAAAGCCGCGCTCCGGGTGAGCGGGAGTGCAGGAGCCCAACTGGCGAAACTTCTTAAGATCATCCATTGAAACATTGTAGCCGGCGAGGTGCAGCATCGCGTACTGCAAGGCACAAGCGTGTCCATTAGATAACACAAAACGATCCCGATCCGTCCAAGAAGGGTCCTTGCTGTCATACTTCATCACCTCTGACCACAGAACGTGAGCGATGGGTGCCATGCCCATCGGCGTTCCGGGGTGCCCACTGTTTGCCTCCTGCACAACGTCCGCTGCAAGACAGCGGATGCAGTTTGCCACCAATTCGTCCTTTTTACTGTTATTCATAGTTATTCTTTTAGTTACTCAATGCTGAACCTCGTTATACGTCCATAAAACAATCAAACGACAAGAAAAAGGAAAGAAAAGCATAGGAGAGAAGTGGTGCGGTCCGGTAACAAGGCAAGGAATGCATTTAAGAAAAAGTTGCAGAAACCGACAGCAAAACAAGAGAGACACACAATGCGTGAGACGCATGGCCTCTCTCCCTCCCCTCTGGCCTAAAAAATTAGAGGTAACACAAAAAATGAAAACAAATTAGGTAGTGGGTGCATCACCATGAGTGGTGGTGGTGGCGCCTCCTCCCGTCTCCCGAACATCCTTTCTCTACCGCTTCTTCTTCTCGAGCTTCTTCAGATAGAACTGCAGTTCGGCGCCCTCCAGCAGTGCACCATCGGCGCGGGCTGTCTGGCCAGGGCGGCTGGTGATGCGGGCGAGCAGACGGCCCTCCTTGAGCTGATCAGCAACTGCCTTCTCAATCTTGTGGTTCTCGCGGCGGAGCATCCACTTACGCTTCAGCTCGTCGGAGGCCTTCTTGACGTCGTACTTCTCAGTCATGGCGTGTGAGGTCTTCTTCGACTTCTTCTTCTCCGTCGTGCTCTGCGCCGTCTTCTTGCTCTTCGCGGCGTCAAGATCGATACCGTAGTGCTTCGCGTACCATAACTTGAAGGGCGCGGCGTCCACCACAACAATGCAGTTCTTCACAAGCGTCTTCGTGCGCACCAGCTCGTTAGAAGTGGCGTTGTACACGACGTCGAGGATACGGGCCCGCTGAGCAATGGCTTCTGTGCCCCACGCAAAATTGCCGGTGTCCAGGCGAAGACCGCGGAGCTTGAAGTTCCCACCGCGGGCGCGGACGGGACTCACGCGGCGGGCGCCGAGCTTCGTGTGCGCGGGAAGACGGCCGAGTTCGGCCTTCATGCGCTTCCGGTGGATCTTCGTCTTTCCACCGGTGATCTTGCGCTTATGCAGGCGGCTGCGAACGATACCCATGGCTGCTCTCCTACTGTTGATGCATGGTATTGTTTTCAGTGACAGCGAGATTTGAAGTGAGCGCAACAAAAAGGAAAGAAAAGCATAGGAGAGAAGTGGTGCGGTCCGGTAACAAGGCAAGGAATGCATTTAAGAAAAAGTTGCAGAAACCGACAGCAAAACAAGAGAGACACACAATGCGTGAGACGCATGGCCTCTCTCCCTCCCCTCTGGCCTAAAAAATTAGAGGTAACACAAAAAATGAAAACAAATTAGGTAGTGGGTGCATCACCATGAGTGGTGGTGGTGGCGCCTCCTCCCGTCTCCCGAACATCCTTTCTCTACCGCTTCTTCTTCTCGAGCTTCTTCAGATAGAACTGCAGTTCGGCGCCCTCCAGCAGTGCACCATCGGCGCGGGCTGTCTGGCCAGGGCGGCTGGTGATGCGGGCGAGCAGACGGCCCTCCTTGAGCTGATCAGCAACTGCCTTCTCAATCTTGTGGTTCTCGCGGCGGAGCATCCACTTACGCTTCAGCTCGTCGGAGGCCTTCTTGACGTCGTACTTCTCAGTCATGGCGTGTGAGGTCTTCTTCGACTTCTTCTTCTCCGTCGTGCTCTGCGCCGTCTTCTTGCTCTTCGCGGCGTCAAGATCGATACCGTAGTGCTTCGCGTACCATAACTTGAAGGGCGCGGCGTCCACCACAACAATGCAGTTCTTCACAAGCGTCTTCGTGCGCACCAGCTCGTTAGAAGTGGCGTTGTACACGACGTCGAGGATACGGGCCCGCTGAGCAATGGCTTCTGTGCCCCACGCAAAATTGCCGGTGTCCAGGCGAAGACCGCGGAGCTTGAAGTTCCCACCGCGGGCGCGGACGGGACTCACGCGGCGGGCGCCGAGCTTCGTGTGCGCGGGAAGACGGCCGAGTTCGGCCTTCATGCGCTTCCGGTGGATCTTCGTCTTTCCACCGGTGATCTTGCGCTTATGCAGGCGGCTGCGAACGATACCCATGGCTGCTCTCCTACTGTTGATGCATG